>NC_067195.1:5544167-5856042 GCF_000699445.3 Schistosoma haematobium
TTCATTACTTGTTAGGCTACTTAGTACTTTAACAACTCTGTTAACAACTGTTAACTGAGTTTTGATTTGTTTTGGTTGGTATACGTGCATCTTGTGTGGAATGCATTAATATGACCGTTTCCTACAAGATTTTACATATGATATTCATTGTTGTTATAAAAACTTATGAAAATGGCTATATCGATATAGTTCGCACATGAGCCAACCAAAATCAATTTCAGCAGTCTAAACAACAGGGCTAATCCAAACTTATCCTAATAATGATATAAATATCATACCCGTTGGACAAGTCAGTGACTATTTGGACTCAGTAGATGGACGGATTATGTACCAGCGTATGACATGAAAGATACTGTGTCCGAGTGTCAGAGTGAACATAAACACTGGGATACTGGTGCATTCAGCTGACGAATCCTAGACAGGAAAACATTCGCGTCCTGGATAACACTACTACTATCTACAGCCATTCTCTTTCATAAAAATTCAATCACTACAATTTAGCCACTCATTAAACACTAAACAGACAATCAGTCACAGCATGACAAAATGTTAACAGCACTTCGGTGTCATATTTTAAAATAAAAAGATCGATAAATTCACTAGGTATTGTTTACTTGAACCTTTCCATTGATGTTTAGGGCTGCAACTGATCAGTCTCTTATTAGCATATGTGCATATTTCCTTAATTCGCAAGCACTCTAAGTACTCAGTAGCTACATGGACAATGAGGTGTCGTTTGAAGCAAACGGTACTGGGTCCATGTACCAGAGTGAATATCAACTCTGAGATGCAGGTACATCCAGTTGACGAATCTTAAATAGGACGAAACACGCGTCAAATCGGATTCCACTGCTAGTTACTATTCATCTTTGCCTAAAAAATCGATAATTACAAAACTAATAACTTCACTTTTGATGTTCAATAAATGAAACTTTGTATATAGTTTCCAAGTGTACATGACTTAATGACCAATGAAGATTATCTTTGAAAAAAAAGAGATACAATTAATTGTTAAAAAAATGTAGACCGCTGGATTCATAATTCATATGGATAGAACGATCTTTGTTATACCCGCTGAATTGTTTTAATTTTCAGCTTATTTTCTCAATGACTTGTCTGGCCTGTATATTGCATCTTTATTCATAAATGGTTTTTATAGAGATTTAGCTAATTTTTCATAGCTTTAATCCTCCTTGGAAACTGATATACCCACCTTACAATATTCCTACCGAAAAAAACTAAACCGATACTGGTAATAAAACCACTGTAGTAAAGAACATCCCTGATTAAAGAATGAAACGGTTACCTAAAAACAAACCACTTCACTGCAAATTATCCCGCCTACAGGCATTTAGATACGTTAATTAATTAAAGCGTATATAACGTATTACAAAACTCTGAACAAGATTCTTAATCTACTTGCTTTCTATCTGAGAAAGTGTTCAGTCATAAATTCCCATCAGTCATCATATAGTAGCTTCATTACGCATGTTGAGACTATTATTTATTACCAATTAGTATGTTTATGTCATGTACGACTGATTGTTAGTCATTTCACTGGTTGAAATCATGAGTCAATTGAACCTAGACCACCATAGAAAACCTGGAAGCACTGGACGGCCGTTTCGTCCTGGCATGCGACTCCTCAGCAGTGCGCATCCACGATCCCGCACCCCGCGAGATTAGAACGCAGGACCTATCAGTCTCGCGCCAGGCGCTTAACCAACTAGACCACTGAGACGGCCGGCATCTAACGGTGTTAATGTCTAACTTCAACCAATCCACGAAGTTGCGCCACCGTACACCATTGTCTTCAGTGAGTTGATATCTCACAACAGACCTGGTTGAACTCCACTGGTAACGACTTCTCACTAGAACTCCAGGAGTGTCTCCTGAAATCAGTCACTAGTGAGCAGGTGATTGTTATTATCAGAATGGGTTTTGTGGAGATTTTTTTTAGAAATTTCACTGGTTGAAATCATGAGTCAGTTTTTAACTGTAATATCTAAAAAGAGATTAGTCAAAATGATTTCTGGATCAAATGGTTATCTATTAAGTTTTCATTGTTTAGCATATAATATTAGCTAATTCCTAAAATAAAAGAATTTAAACCCTAATTACTAAAGAAGCATTGTAACAATGAGGTCATTCTATGTTCTCAAATAACTTTCGCTTAAAACTGAAGTGAACTGTATGTACTGAAAGTTAACATATTGAGAATTTTTAAAAGTACGAAAATAGTATATATTTATTCTAATTGTAATCTATTTAGATCTGATATATGGTACATATAACGCTCAGATATTGGTATATTGTTAAGAATATTCATATACAGATTGCATTTTCCTAAATATCCATTATGTTTAATTTTCTTTAATTGATCAATATATGATTGAGGAAGTTGAGATTGAATAGCTCCACGAATTATTATATCTAAATAATATGGAGATGGATCTCCGGATTCAGATGAATTTAATATATAACTTCTACAATTAATAATTGAAGATTTTTCAGAGAAAAGATTAATTGGTATTTCAATTGGACGATACATTATTGGAGCAGATTCTTGTAAATCTAATGTTTTCATATCATTCATACACATTTTCCATACAGTACCCATAACATATTCAGAAGGTGATGGTTTAATTGTTGCAGTAGCTCCAAACCAATTATTACTTAATCCGCCAAAGGATAAAACATAATCTTCTAATACTCCAATACCAACATATTGAGCAGATTTATTTGATAATTGTATACGTTCTTTTAATAAATTACTTCCAAATGCAAAATAATAAAACATGAGATAAATAATGAAGTATTTACAAATGATTACTTGTCGAGATAGTTGCGTAATACTGATCTACAGGAATATAGATCAGTGCTTTATTTCTTAGATATTAAGTAGTATAATCTATAAAAGTGAAGAAAAGAAATTATGTAAAGTATAACAACAAATATAAGGCTAGTTAAACTATTGATTGTTTAAATTTTTTCTCCTTCATGATATGGACTACAATTAACCAATCGTATGCTGATTACCCCGATATTGATATTGAGTGCAGATGCACTTGGTTGATGAATTTTTTAAACAGAATGAAACACTGGTAATAAATCGTGCTGATAGCTAATATCTAACTCTCCTTAAAATAATCAAACTATTGCCAGTTGTATTTTATTTTATTTGAACATATAGATATTGGTACAAAGGGGCACCAAATACATATGCACCACACAAATCTCATTTGATTTGTGTGAGGGCTGTGATACTACCCGGATGCCCAAACCAAAGCAGATGGTTTTCTTAGGAAGCTACACCTTGAGGTTTTGACATAAAGGTCCGATCCACAAGGTAGTGAAGCATCGTAAGGAGATGCAGTCCCATGGTAGCCGGTGACCAACGATTGGTTCGTACGCCATTTGTTTTCTCAGGATCCTGGAGCCCATGTACATCAATGGTTTGGAATGAGGTTATTCCAACTCCCCTAGGTGGACTGTCCGTGTCCAACAAACCGGTTAAAGCGCCGGACATTTAGTTTTCGTCCTCTCAATTTCGAAAACAACACCTTGGCGGTGCGAGAATGCAGTGAGTAGGACTTCCCTGACAGAGGCTATATACGCGTGGCCATGTGAGAGCGTTTGGAGAGAGAGAGAGCTGACTCTTCCCACTCTCGGCCGTATCAGGGCATTTAGGGGCACTATTGCCAGAAAATTGGCATATTTGTAAAATCAAGCTGTGTACACCATGAATAATTCTTTCCCATAACTTTTTACTGGCTAATACTGGACAAAAGTTAAAACCTAATTCTTTTGAAGCCACAGTTAAAGTTTCTTAAATTATATGTCAATCATTTCTAGGGTTTCACGGATTTGAATCCTGACTGCTTTTCGCAAACTTAATGTAATATATTATTGTTCAAGTCAGTTATAGTCAGTTTGAACAACACTTGTTAACATTAACATAACTGGATACAATGCTTGCATATACCTACTAGATATCAGTAAGGGGATTTCCGAAGTTTGTAATATAATTAACAGTTGAATTCATGAGTCAATCTAATCTAGGCCACCATTCAAAAACTGGAAGCATTGGAAGGTCAGCTCGTTCTAATATGAGACTCCTGAACAATCCTTATCCACGATCTCACACGCGACACTCCAATCCAGGATCTTCAGTCCCATGTGCGAACACTTAAGTTCTACAACGCTGAGCCGACATCCAAAAGTATTAATGTCTAACTTCAATCAACTCATGATCTTACCCAACCATTCATCCATTATCTGAGGTAGATATCAATCTCTACCTGACGTGGATTTGACTCCACTGGTCACAGCTTCCCACTACAACTCCAAGTAATCCATCGTGATGCTATTCACTAATGAGCATATGATTGTTTTCAAAGTGCGGAATAGTGGAGATTGTAGGAATTTTAATAGTTGAATTCATGAGTCAATCTAAGCTAGGCTACCATTAAAAAAACTGGAAGCATTAGACTATCGTTTCGTTCTGGTATGGGACTTCTGAACAGTTCACATCCACGGTCCCGTGTGCAGGACTCGAACTAGGACCTTCGGTCCTAGGCAATGGATCAAAGGTTTCGGAAGATTATGAATCGATTGAGGTTAGGACACTAACACTGTTGTATGCCGGCCATGTGGTCTAGATTTTAAACATCCGCGCACGAAATTGAAGGCGCCTAGATCGAATGTCACGTGTGAGATCGTAGATGTACATTGTTGAGGAGTTCCATACTAGAACGAAACGGCCGTTCAATGCTTTCAGCTTTTGAATGGTGATCTGGCTAATATGGATCCGTGAATTCAACTTACTAGTTAACTTTAAAAAATAAATGAACAGGAGCACTTTTGTACAAAATAAATAAAGAATAAATAAAATTTCGCAAGTTGAAATCATGAGTCAATTTAAGCTAGACCATCATGGAAAACCTGGAAGCACTTGACGGCCGTTTTGTTCTGGTATGGGACCTCTCAGCAGCGCGTATCCACGACCCCGCACCTCGCGGGATTCGAACCCAGGACCTACTGGTCTCACGCGCGGGCACTTAACCATTAGACCACTGAGCCGGCATCCAACGGTCTAATGTCGTTACCAGTGGAGTTCAACCAGGTCTGTTGTGAGATATCAACTCACTGAAGACAATGGTGTACGGTGGCGCAACTTCGTGGATTGGTTGAAGTTAGACATTAACACCGTTAGATGCCGGCCGTCTCAGTGGTCTAGTTGGTTAAGCGCCTGGCGCGAGACTGATAGGTCCTGCGTTCTAATCTCGCGGGGTGCGGGATCGTGGATGCGCACTGCTGAGGAGTCCCATACTATGATGAAAAGACCGTTCAGTACTTCCAGGTTTTCCATGATGGTCTAGCTTCAATTGACTCATGATTTCAACTTGTGAAATTTCTAATAATCTCCACAAAACCCATTCTGATAATAAATAAAATGTTGAAACTCACTACTTACATGGAATAAGCAAGACGATATATCTGTCAATGAAATTATGAAGCTTAGATTCATTATCTTATCCATAAGCAATTTGTCATTAGCATGGTTACACTGCTAATGCATACATCTATAATATGATTCGTTAATTTAATGACCTTGTGTTTGGTTAAAAATTTTATCATTGGCTAATAAACTGGTCTAAATCAATATATGTTTATTGTTTACTGCATGACCTGAAAATTGACCTAGTCACAAAGAATTCAAAATGACAGTTATAAAAGTTGATTCCAATACAATATACTCGGTTAGTGTTTTTGGAGATTTGTCATTAATCATTAATTTGATGTGATAGATCGAAATTGGTAATATTTAACACAATAGAACATGAGTAATAGTAGTGGAGTTAGAGAGTTGTCAATGTCACCATGGAAACATATTTTTCTAAGTAATGGAAGTGGATAGAATAAGCTCTTATTCGCTTGTAAATGGATTCTGATATTTCATTTCATTAGTTTGATGCTATTCATAATGAATAGAAGTTAATGAAGGCCACACGATTACACTAAGCAGGTTAGAACACATACTTCACTTTACTTACTTACGCCTGTTAGTCCTCTTGGAGGAGCATAGGCCGCCCATCAGTACCCTCCATCCAGAGCATATAACCTAGAGAAAATTAAAAAAAATTATATTACTCAGAATTTAGAGAATGAAAACATTCTATCATTAATACAACAATTACTCTTGCATACTGTTACGCCTAAATGAATGTTTATGAAAATACGCGTATCACTATGTTTGTCAATAAAATTTAGTCAATCATTAAAATAAGCGAAACAATAGCTAGTGACTGAAGAAAACAATGAGGTCTTCGTTATTACTGATTATAGATAGATCAAGTTAGAGCGTAATAAAAATGCGACAACAAGAGACAACCACTCAATTTCTATTCGAAGAGGTTTAATCTTGCTCAGTCTTTGTATATTACACTTAGTATTCAGAATCTATGTATTGTTCACTGACTTAAAATCTTCTGAGAACTCCTTGGTCACAAAGCTGGACAATTATTACAACAGTAAAATTCTAACTTACATCCAACACAACAAGGGAATTATCAGCCAAATTTCCACTGTATTGTCTAAGACACCTGATAACAGATTTATTCACCTTAATTGGACCAAGTTTAGCAAACGAAACTATCCCTGCTCCTCAATAACGACACAAATCATCCAAAATACATGAAGCTTGAAAGTCGAAGTTTACTAGAACTCCTCGACTTATGATTAACAACATACTTTCAATTCAACCATAAAATCTACAAACAAACGATAGGAACACCGATGGGATCACTAATATTAGGACTTATTGCAGAAGCAGTGATTCAGAGACTGGAAGCCTCGGCCTTACTAGTAATCAAACCAACAATTCGGATTCATTATGTAGACAACACATTCGTCATCGTCAAAAAAGACGATCTGGAAAACACCTACAATGTAATCGGCAACGTCTTCGATGACATAAAATTCACAATGGAAAAGGATTCAAACAAAAACTATCATTTTTGGATGTACTAATCGCCAGAACCGACATAGGAAGACGGGAAACTCAAGTATCTCGGACGCTAACCTTCACAGATCAAATTCTCAATGACAGTAGAGACAACCCAAGAACTCATAAAAACAACTACGTACAAACGTTATTCAAGAGAACGAGAACACACTGAAACACACTTGCAGCTCGGAAAAATATCTAGTGACTATCTTTCAAAAGAACGGCTACTCAATCAACTTAATCAAAAAGAATCAAACTAATACATTAGCGGAAACAAAATCAAGTACAGAAACCAACAAATGGATCATCCCACCATATATAAAAGATATCAGAAATTACAAAGATTATTGAAGATGTTTGGAATAGGTATAGCACAAAATCACTTTAATCAATCCCATGCAAACCAAATGATGATATAAAAAAAATAAGGAAAACCGAATGTCATCAGCAATATAAATTGTTCCAACTGCAAAAAACACTACATCGGACAAAGTGGGTTCCCCCTTCATCTTCCCCAATATGAACATCAATTAACAGTCAAAATCCATGACATATCCTCTCTTATATCGATGCATGTGGAGAACTGTGAATACACATTCGACTGGTAAAATGTTGAAATCTTAGAGGGAATACTAAAAGCACAAGGGGATTCTTAGAAGTCTGGCACTCAAGTCAATCGGCAATCAATAGACACATTGAAATCGATCCAATCTATCAACCCGTCAGAAAACTCATGGATGAATATAGGACTAAGAATCAAATCACTGGGAGAAACAATCAAAATAAAGAAGTAGAGAATGATGGGTTAAAAGTCAACAATCAATCATGATCGAGGTCATTAGGACAAGCTGCTAGCCATATGTCAAGAAATCCGAACATTTCACAGCTACCTGCAAGTTTGTGCCGATGATATCGTTCAGAAGAACAATGAAAGCTGCATAGTTAAACCACCTAGCTCAGAAAACAAAACTCCACCTAAAAACCTATTAACAACCTTATCTGCACTGATTTTTTCCATAACCACTTATCCCGGCTGCAGAAGATTGACATTGATTGAGAAAATTCAGAGTATTCTGCAACATCATACAATTGCTTCACCAACATACAATTTGACGCTCTTATTGCTATCAACCATATTTCTATGTGTTGATATACCAGACAACGTAGTTGAAGTTTTCTTGTCACCGATTTACTTGTGAGAAGATCACCATGTAAACAAACGATTATGATGTCAAATGAATAGAAGTCTCAATGATTACAAACGTTTAGGTACTACTTAGGTATTTTCATTCTGTTTATTTATCCATAAATTTGTTACTACTAACAAGTAGCCAAATGTATTTTGCAAATATAAATGAACTTTATGGTCAGATAGACTTTGTGTACTTATCATAGTAATGTGAAATACGTATGGCAAAACTAAATATTTTCATATTTTCACAAATATTCACTGTAATTCACAATAAATTTATAATAGTCAGTATTGTCAAAATATAAGTCGACACACATCTATTATTATATTAGTTGGTTGTACATACACTGGATTACATTCCTTAAATAACATCTTTAAACCCTACTGTTTCCGATTACTGCTTATACTCTTACCACATCTATCACTATGGGATTTCAATCGACAATTGCATCGCTGTACTAATGTAGTATGGCAACTCGAACTGATGTACGTACGCACGCACGAAGTTCTATGTTGTTGAATGCCTGACTGACATATGCTACTTAAATTATGAAGAAAATGTACTTGCTACCTGGATAACTATGATGCATGAATTATAGGTAAATAACTGGCTACTATACATTGTTGAGTATTTCCGTGTTAATAGATAACATATCAATGTGATATTTTCATAATTTAATCTTGGATTGATTAAGCCCAATTAAACCACATCCCATTCCTAAAATGGTGTTAACCAGTTAATACTAGTCAAGCCCAGAAGTCTAGATGAATGAAACGATAACGATATCCTCGTCTTATTGTACAAATTAATGTAAATGAAGTGCAAACTGTAGATGGTTATTAAAAAACTGTTGGGAAAATTAGTTGATATTTATCCTACACGTGTTGGCATAAGAGATAAACATCATCAGCTTTGAAGATGATTGTTAAAACTATTGAATTATTTTAAATTGAGTTTAATTGACACTAGAAAAAGTAGTATATATTTACACTCTAAGTTCCACAAAATAGAGCAAAACCGATTTCATTCAAATTATGATTACATACTATCTCGTGGAATATATGTTGGACAGTTACAACAACAACACGCTTCCAGGTTATCCATAGTGGTCTAGCTTCAACTGACTCGTGAATTCAATTAATAGATTACTATAATATCCAAAAAAATGTCCTTTCTGATTAGAATCATCATATGCTCACTAGTCATGGTCTCTAAAAGGTATTGCTTGGAGTTCTAGTGAGAAGACATGACCAATGGAGTTCAATCGTGTCTGTTGTGAGATAGTAAGTCACTGATAACAATGGTAGATTTGCCGCTCAATTTCGTGGATTAACTGAAGTTAGACATTAACACCGTTGGATGCCGGCCGCCTCAACGGTCTAGAGGTTCAGCGCTCGCGCGCGAGACCGATAAGTATTAGGTTGGCATCTCAAGGCGTGGGATCGTGGATCTGTACTTTTGAGGAGCCTCATACTGGGATGAAACAGTTGTCCAGTATACTTACTTAAATCAACGAGAAACTAAGTTATTTGGTTTAATAGAAAACATGTGAAATATATTTTAATCTATATAGAAAATGTGTGAAATTTATAGTGTTCTGTTTGTTTCACACATCCTAGTTCATCAATTTCTAGCAGTTCAAGCATGATATTTCAAATTTTCAATGAATCACAGAATACTTATTATTTACTCACTATGGTTGATTTCATTCCTTAAGATGAATATAATCAATGTAATCTATCTACTTAAGTTCGTACTTTCGAAGGTGCATAAACTTTAAAGTTGGATTTTGTCACCCTAATTTAATGTAAGCTGGACCACAATTCAAAACTTGGAAGCATTAGACTGTCGTTTCGTCCAAGTATCGAACTCATGCGTAGTGCGCATTCACGACTCAAAACACGACACCCGAACCGAAGACCTTTGTTCCCTCGCTTGAACGTTTAACCTCTATGTTTGAAATGGTGGAGATTTGTAGCTCATGTGGATTATTTTGGTGGAGTTTTATTCTCTGAGCTTAATGGTCTAGTCGTGGAGACTTCATCGTTCTACCGATAAAGTCGTTCAGAAGAACAATGAACGCTCCACGATTAAACCATTTAACCCACAGAGTAAAACTCCACCACCTCATCATTTCAAATCTTTCGATTTTATGATCATTTAGCATTCACTTTATATCATGAAGTACTCTTATTAGTTATTCAATCAAACTTATTCAAAATAAACTTATAAAACCTAGTAATAACATATTACGTAGTAACGACTGGGTTATACTCTACGAAATCTGATTATCTTTTTGAATAAATACATGATTAATTACTGAATATTTCCAACACTTACTTACTTACTTACTTATGCCTGTTGCTCCTCGTGGAGGAGCATAGGCCGCTCACCAGCACTCTCCAGATAACACTGTCATGGCCAATACTTTCAACCTCTTTCCAATTGCTGTTCATCCTTTTCATGTCTAATTTTATTTCCAGACATGATGTGTTCTCCGACCTTCCACTTCTCCGATCCTCTTCAACATTACAAGTTAGGGATCACCTCATGATACAGTTTGATGATATCCATAAGGTATGTCCTATCAATTTCCATCGTCTTTCACTAATTGCCTGTTCAGATGGAATCTGGTAAGTCCTCTCTCACACTGAAGACTGTTGCTCATAGTATCCGGTCAATGGATTTTGAGTATGTTGTGTAGACAACCATTTATAAAAACTTCTACTTCTTTGATGATGGTTGTAGTGGTTCTCCACGTTTCACCTCCGTACAGTAGAACTGTCTTCATGTTCGTATTGAGGATTGTGACTGTGATGTTGACTTGCAGACAGTTGATTTGAGTTCCATATGTTCTTCATTTGTAGGGATATTGTCCATGCTTTTTCAATCCTTACATTTACATGTGCATCTGATCCTGCTTGTTCATCGATGATGTTTCCCATATATGTAAATGATTCCACATCTTCCATAGTTTCTCCATCAAATGTGATTGTGTTGATATTCTCCGTGCTGTATTTGAAGATCTTGGTTTTTCCCTTTCTTATATTGAGGTTTACTGATTCAGAGGCTGCTGCTATATTAGTTGCCTTCATCTACATTTGTTCGTGTGTATGTGATAGAAGGGCCAGGTCATCTGCAAAGTCCAAATCTTTTAATTGATTCCAAGCTGTTCATTGTATTCCGTGCCTCACCTCAGTTTTGAAGGTATTCATAATCCAGTTGACCACCTGAAAAAAGAGGAAGGGATAGAGTAGACATCCTTGTCTGACTTCGGTCCATAATTAGAATGCATCCGTCAGCTCTCCTCCATGCACGACTTTGCACTATAAGTAGTATACATCACAACCTATGTGCATAATATTTGATTACTTTGAGCTTATCAAATAATTTCCATTCTTTTTCTTGCTACAAATTAAATTTTACACTGATGAACATTAATTAAAATGACAAGAACGTAGTTAAAACATTTACAAAACCATATAATACTAATATGTATATCAATGATAAACTGAATTTAGTATGTATAAGTATCATTGTATTATGATTATCTACATCTAACTATTAAGCAATTATAGATTTATTAGAGCACTTATAACACTTATAGTAGTCGAATTCATGAGTCAATTGGAGCTAGACCGCCATGGAAAACCTGGAAGCACTTGATGGCCGTTCCGTCCTATTGTGATATTCCTCAGCAGTGCCAATCCACAATCCCGCATCGCGAAATTCCCACCCAGGTTCTATCAGTTTCGCGTGCAAACGCCTAACATATAAAACCACTTAGCCGACATCCAACGATACTAATGTCTAACTTCAACCAGTTGATGAAATTGCACCACCATCCAACATTTTCTTCAGTGACTTACTATCTCACAACAGACACGATTGAACTCCATTGGTCATGTCCTCTCACTAGAACTCCAGGCAATACCTTTTAGAGACCATGACTAGTGAGCATATGATGATTCTAATCAGAAAGGACATGTTTTGGATATTATAGTAATTTAATAATTGAATTCATGAAATCATTAAAATCCGCACTGTTGAGGAGTCTCATACTAGAACAAAACATCCTTTCAGTGCTTCCAAGTTTTTCATGATAGTCTAGCTTCAATTGACTCATAAATACAACTATTAAATAACTATCATATTCACCAAAACTCTCCTCTAATTATAACATTGTTTAATTAAGGCGTAAACGAATGAATTTTTCTGAAAGAAAAAATTTTTTTTAAAAAAAGAGAAAAGAGATTGAATTAAAAATGAACTAATAAAACTTGAAAAAAGAAACAAAACAAAACAAAAAGAAAAATAAGTTCCTTTAAACTGACCTTAATAACTGAATTATCTTGATTGAATATATGAAGTGAAAAATATAGAAAGAATTTAGTACATGTGAATGTTCCCTAAATGTATAGTTTATAAAAGTACTCATTATTTTCAATAGGATAATTAGAAGATACTTTAATATTATTATTATTACCATTACTATCACTATTATTATCATTATTATTATCACTGTTATTATTATTAGAGTACAGTATCAATGAATTGCTCTGTAGTTAATACAATATGATAAAGTACAAATTCACAACAACAACAACAACAACGATAACAACAATACAGAAAAACTGACCTTATTAAAATTATGTATGTTTAATAATTTTATTATCAGAGGAGGTTTGTGGAGATCTTAGAAATTTCACAGATTGATATCATGAGTCAATTGAAGCTAGACCACCATGGAAAACCTAGAAGCACTAGACGGCCGTTTCGTTCTAGTATGGGATTCCTCAGCAGTGCTCATTCACGATCCCGCGCCCCGCGAGATTCAAACCCAGGACCCAGTGACTGACTTCGAGAGATACTCCTGGGGTTCTGGTGAGAAGTCGTTACCAGTGGAGTTGAATTAGGTCTGTTGTGAGATATCAGCTCACTGATGACAATGGTGTACGGTAGCGCAACTTCTTGAATTGGTTGAAGTTAGACATTAACACCATTGTGCGCCGGCTCAGTGGTCTAATTGGTTAAGCGCTGGGCGCAATACTGATAGGCCCTGAGTTCGAACCTTGCGGGGTCGTGGATGCTCACTGCTGAGGAGTCCTATACTAGGACGAAACGACCGTCAAGTGCTTCCAGGTTTTCCATGGTGGTCTAGCTTCAGTTGACTCATGATTTCAATCTGTGTAGTGATTTTACTCTTATAAAATATAAATTCTATTATAAGCTTGACATAATCTTTATTTAATATTATTTGAAATATTAAATGTATATTATAGGGGAAAACCAAGATCTTCAAATACAGCACGGAGAATATCAACACAATCACATTTGATGGAGAAACTATGGAAGATGTGGAATCATTTACATATATGGGAAACATCATCGATGAACAAGCAGGATCAGATGCACATGTAAATGTAAGGATTGAAAAAGCATGGACAATATCCCTACAAATGAAGAACATATGGAACTCAAATCAACTGTCTGCAAGTCAACATCACAGTCACAATCCTCAATACGAACATGAAGACAGTTCTACTGTACGGAGGTGAAACGTGGAGAACCACTACAACCATCATCAAAGAAGTAGAAGTTTTTATAAATGGTTGTCTACACAACATACTCAAAATCCATTGACCGGATACTATGAGCAACAGTCTTCAGTGTGAGAGAGGACTTACCAGATTCCATCTGAACAGGCAATTAGTGAAAGACGATGGAAATTGATAGGACATACCTTATGGATATCATCAAACTGTATCATGAGGTGATCCCTAACTTGTAATGTTGAAGAGGATCGGAGAAGTGGAAGGTCGGAGAACACATCATGTCTGGAAATAAAATTAGACATGAAAAGGATGAACAGCAATTGGAAAGAGGTTGAAAGTATTGGCCATGACAGTGTTATCTGGAGAGTGCTGGTGAGCGGCCTATGCTCCTCCACGAGGAGCAACAGGCATAAGTAAGTAAGTAAGTAAGTAAGTAAGTAAGTAAGTAAGTGATTGAGAATTGTATAATGAACAAAAAACTTGATATTGAATAATGCCAGTAATAATAATGATAATCAATTGACCTATTTGGATTGATGAACAACATATTATGATATTAAGTTGTACAGGATTTGTAGATTATTTCTAAAATATCCTTCAATTTTACCTTCTTCTATTATCAGTGGAATTATATACTTTGGCTAAAATTTGTATGTCATAAAAATTAAGAGTCACCATGGGAAATAGGATAACAAGTTTTTCATATTAACAATACTCCTTGTGTGACAGGTATTAAATATTGATTCATATACATAACTCGAGAATCTACACGTGTACAGTTGGAACATATTTGTTCTTCTATCGTAGTTCATTTGTCTATTGGTTGTTTGTATCTTTTCATTAACGATTAGGACTGCAATTGATCAGTTTCTTATTAGTATATGTGCATCTTGTTCGGATTGCCTCAATATCGTCTTAACTCACAAGCTTTATTATAGTCTTAAATATCAATAGGAAGATTCAAACAACCAATACATAAATGAATTAAACTTCACCTTATTACACAAGCTACTGGATATTGAGACTGAGTAGTTAGGTGGATGATGTGATGATATTTGAAGCGAACGACACTAGGTTCTTGTCCTGGAGTGAACATCAACTGAGGGATACAGGTACATCCAACTGACGAGTCTTTGATATGTTGTAATGTGAGTTCTGAATTCCACTGCTATCCACCATCCATTTCTGCTTGTAATTAACTATTAATATTCTATTAGTCTTTATCAATGTAAAGTACGTGCCTAGGTATCAAGTAATAATAAATATTGCTTAAGAGAGATGGAAAAGGCGATGGCTATAAGGAACACAAGACAGCTCTACAGACTAATAAAAGAAACTGGAATTATTAAGTCAAATGTAAGTCAGACTATTTCGGAAAAAGACGACACCCTCATCTGCTCTCAGTCCAGACGTTCAGAATGATGGGCGGAACATTTCAGAGAACAGTTCAGCTGGCCTTCAGCTACTCTAAACTACCCTCCATTCCCAGACAGTGTGAATAGAACATTGAAGTAGGTCCACCAACTCTAGCATAAGTTCAAAAGGCTATAGTTAATCTGAAACGAGGAAGGGCAGCTGATCCAAATGGACTAACTCCAGAGGTCTTTAAGGATGGTGGTCCAAGTTTAGCGATTAGGTTGACGAATATTTTAGCTAATATCTGGGAGTTAGACGTTATTCCATCTGACTGATCACAATCACTTATCGTCCCAATATATAAGAGAGAATTAAAAACATCCTGTGACAACCATAGGGGGATTAGTTTAACTAATATAGTATCTAAAATACTAGCCTCGATAACTATCAGACGCTTAACTAAGACTCGTGAACTGCAAACACGAGAGAACCAAGCTGGCTTCAGACCTGGTCGTGGCTGCATCGACCACATATTCACCATTCGTCAGGTTCTAGAACACAGGCATACTTATCGACGTCCGACAATGGTGGCCTTTCTTGACCTAAAATCACCATTTGACTCCGTAGACCGCGAGATTCTGTGGCAGTGTCTGTCATTGAATGGCGTACCTCAGAAGTACACAAACCTTGTGAAGGCTCTTTACTCGAACACTACTAGTCGAGTCAGAGCTTATGGCGAACTGTCATCTACTTTTGCAACTTCAAGTAGTGTCCGTCAAGGCTGTCCACTTTCTCCACTTTTGTTCAACTTCATCATAGACCTACTGATTGAAATGGTCAGTCAGTCACTAACAACGTAGAACTTCGTACGTTCGTAGGTCAGCTCGAGTTGCCATACCACATTAGCCCAGAGATGTAAATAACATTCTCGTCTACTGAATTCTCGGGTATTGATCTCCTACCAGGAGGTCCACTTATCGACTTACAATACGCAGATGACATAGTCCTGTTTGGTGAAGACGCTGACAAAATGCAGAGTCTTTTGGTAGCACTAAGCAGCAATGCCAGAATGTTTGGAATGCGCTTCTCTCCCTCGAAATGCAAGTTGTTGCTTCAGGACTGGTCTGCGTCAACACCTGAACTAAGGATAGGGAGCGAAGTAGTCGAACGCGTCGACAAATTCACTTATCTTGGAAGTCTGATCAGCCCTAATGGGCTGGTATCGGACGAAATCTCAGCACGGATTCGAAAAGCTCGCTTGGCTTTTGCCAACTTACGTCACCTCTGGCGAAAGCGAGATATCCGTCTATCAATAAAAAGACGAGTATACTGCGCGGCAGTCCGTTCTGTTTTACTTTACGGCAGCGAAACATGGCCTTTAAGAGTAGAAGACACTCGTAAGCTACTAGTATTTGACCACAGATGCCTTAGAAATATTACTGGCGTCTGTTGGGATCACCGGGTAAGTAATAGTGAGGTTAAACGCAGGGTATTAGGTATTGATGGTAAATCAGTTGATGAGGTTGTTAATCTTCATCGACTGAGATAGTTGGGCCACGTGTTACGTATGCCGATTACCACGACGTGCAATGCTAACCGGTGTTCGGGATGGTTGGAAGAAAGTTAGGGGCGGCCAAACCAAAACGTGGCATCAGTGCTTGTAGTCACTAACTTCTAGTCTGAGCCATGTTGATAGATGCAGACTACTTGGTTGGGGTCCGCGTGACTATCGTAACCAATGGTTGGAGACTCTTGGTGACATGGCTCAGAATCGATCACAATGGCGTAGGTGTATACACTCTCTGTCTTCACTTAAACCAAGAGATTAAAATCGATTCATATCTTTCTTTCTACGAACTAATTATTTCTTCCTGTACTATATCCGTATTGCAACCTTTCTTTTATATATTACCACCTCTGAATTAACTACTTTTATGAATCCGGTGTCCATCTTTTTGTGTTGATGAGGTATGGCAACTTGGACCGATGCATATATGTGCCTGGTCCTACGTTGTAGCTGACTGACTGACTGACTTATGGGTTGTTAACATCTGACAATAAGATAAGTGATACAAGTGAATTCATCTTATTTTACTACGTTTGTTAATTCTATAGAACTCTCCCTATTTTAAGCAAAGATGGATAGTGGTTAGAAGTGGAATCCAGTTTGACACGCATTTCGTCCTATTTGGGACTCATCAATTGGATGTACCTGGATCTCAGAGTTGATGTTCACTCTGAGATAATAACCCAGTACCGTTTACTTCAAACGCTATACGTTGTTCATTGTCAGATTATACGAAACTATCAGAATAATAAATTTAATATGAAACTAAGAAGACCTCTGACAAACCCTTTTATACCGTTTAGAAATGTGTATTAACTTCTTGATATAAATTCTTGTTTCTTAATCAGACTAGTAGATAGATCGATCGACTAAAACCGAATTTAAACTACTTCCGGATTAACAAAAATACGTCTTATCCCATTTTTTTTGTTACACACAGAACAGACTAAATTCAATCTGATTGAAAATTTTTGTTCGTTTATTTGATGAAACTTTGTTGATTAAAAAAAACAATATTTGAACTGAAATGGATGGATAGATAGCAGTGAAAACCAGGATGCGCGTTTCGTCCTATTTGCTTAAAAAGCTTGTGAATTAAGTCAATATCGAGGCAATACGCACAGGATGTATATATGCTAACAAGTGACTGGTCAATTGCAGTCCTGAATAACAATGGGAAGATACAAGTAAAACAACATCAAGTGAATTTAAACTTCACACATTGCACAAGCAAGTGGCTATCAGGATTCAGTAGCTAAGTGGGCAAAGTGATGGCGTTTGAAGCGAACGGTACTGGGTTTGAGTCCCAGAGTGGACATCAACTCTATTGTATATACATGCAACTGACGCGTCCAAAATAGGACGAAGCGCACGTCAGACTGGATCTCACTGCTTGTCACTATCCATCTTTGCTTAAAAAGCTCGTGGCTTGAGGTATTATCGAGGCAATCTGCACAGGATGCGCATATGCCAACATGAGACTGATCAATCGCAGTCCTAAATAATAATGGGAAGATACAAGTAAAACAACAACAAGTAAATCGAAATTCATGTGTTGTACAACTGCTTATAATATCATTAAAAACAAACGAAATTTTCGAATCTAATTGGCCATTATTTATCATAGTTAGGTTGACTAAGTTAGAGAACATTGTACTTTTAGCTCATATTGTTGGAAACTGGTAGTCCAGATTCACAAATTAAGATGATTCATGATATACTGCACTGATCATTGAGTTTGTAGGAATTGTTACATGTCTGGCTTGTGGTTTGCTTTCGATTCCCAGGTCAGATATCCATTAACTGAACTTTAGGAATTCTTCTTTAAGCAAGTCACTAGTAAACAAAGTTTTATCATCACTGGCTGTGTATATCATATAGTGACTGTTACTGAAAATATTGACATTTATATTTTGACTCTGTATTTAAATAACTTTATCCCTGTCCCTAAAGTTGAAGAAGCTTGGTCTGATACAGTTTGTATGAAGTCTCCAGATCTAAATAATTCCCTGAAGCATATAAGTTCATCACGAGATATACCTTCAAATGTAATTGATCTGCATTATTAAACTAGGTGTGGATATATTAGTTGAACAGTAGAAGTTTGATAACCAACTGTACAAAAACTGAAGGTTTAAATCATGGAATAATTTTAGCTAGACATCTACTACAACTAGATTCCACTGTTAGTCACTATCCATCTTTGCTTGAAAAGCTTGTTTAGTTAAATTAGATTGAAAAACATTAACCTGTATAAATAGTTATACTAATTCATGTTAATTTCATTCGAATAAGAAGTTATTTTGTTTACCTACTCATGTATATATAAACAACAATTATGTACACACATATCATATATATATTAAGAATAAATACACACTGAATCATGATTCATGTAGTTACATTTTAGAATTACGACTTCCAGTTTATCACATATTATTGAGCTCTAATATAAAAAAAAGAGTCATCCGATTTGTAACACAAGAAAATCAATGATGTAGCTACCGATTGATCTATTTTACAAATGAATCTTATTAACAACCGATAAAAATAGTTGCATACAATGGAACAATCCATGATCTGTAATAAGATTTCGTATTTTTAATAATATACCAATTTACATAGAATTACCATGTACTCACTAGTGACTAGATTCGTGAGGGAATTCTCGGAATTCTAGTGAGATGTCGTGATCAGTGAGGCTAATCTGTGATGGGTATAGACAGGTATCTACCTCAATGGAAAATGGTCGCGAAATTTAGTGGTTTATTCTAATCTAGAGATTAACACCGTTAGATTCCAGCTGGCTCAGTGGTCTAGAGGTTAAGCGTTCGCTCGCGAGACTGAAGGCCCTGGGTTCGAGTCCCGCGAGCGGGCTCGTGGATGTGCGCTCCTGAGGAGTCCAATAATAGGACAAAACGGCCGTCCAGTGCTTTAACATCAATCGGTTCATGATCTCAATCAAGAAATTGAAAATGTGTCTTAATTAACTAACACAACAGTCTATATTTTCAAAAATCATAAAAGACAAGTATAAGGGTTGTGGAGATTATTAAGTTTTGATTGAGATCATGAACCGATTGATGTTAGACCATCACAATTGAAAACCTGGAAGCACTGGATGGCCGTTTTGTCCTATCGTGGGACTCCTCAGCAGTGCGCATCCACGATCCCGCGAGCGGGATTTTCAATTGTGATGGTCTAACATCAATCGGTTCATGATCTTAATCAAAAACTTAATAATCTCCACAACCCCTATACTAGTAATTAACATGTGCTCACTAGTGACTAGCTTCGTGAGAGAATTCTCGGAGTTCTAGTGAGAAGCCGTGACCAGTGGAGCTAATCCTTGTCGGGTAGAGACAGGTATCTACCTCAGTACAATGGAAGTTGGTCGCGCAATTTCGTGGATTGGTCGATGTTAGAAACTATCACCATTGGATGCCGGCTCAGTGGTCCAGTTGGTTAAGCATTCGCGCGCGAGACCGAAGGCCCTGGGTTCGAACCCCACTCGCGGGATCGTGGATGCGCACTGCTGAGGAGTCCCACAATAGGACGAAAGGGCCGTCCAGTGCTCCCAGGTTTTCAATTGTGATGGTCTAACATCAATCGGTTCGTGATCTCAATCAAAACATGATAAAAGATATTAATGTATTTTTAAAGTATTTTAGAATGGTGTTTTGTGAAGATTGTTGTAATTGTAATAGTTGAATTCACAAATCAAGCTAAGCTAGATCACCATTCAAAAACTGGAAGCATTGGAAGGTCATTTCGTTCTAATATGAGACTCCTGATCAATCCTCATCCACGATCCCACACGCTACACTCGAATTCAGGATCTTCAGTCTCATGTGCGAACACTTAAGCTCTACAACACTGAGCCGACATCCAACGGTTTTAATATCTAATTTCAAATAATCCAAGAAATCGAGCGACATACCCACCATTGTCTTCAATCAGTTACTATCTCATAACAGACCCGATTGAACTCCACTGGTCATGTCTTCTCACTAGAACTCCAGAATATATATTTTGAAGTCAGTCACTAGTGAGCATATGTCGATTAGTTTATTATTTTCAAGTTGAATTCAACAATATAAACTTTGATCAATTGATTATAACTGTGAGATTTTGAATATAAGTTAGTTAGTTACTGAAATCGATCATTTTTCATTATCACATACCATATCCTAACTATATAAAATACTTAACTGAACTTTAAACATATACAGATAAATGCCACTTTTGAACACATTTTTTTTGCAAGTAAAACACTTGTAGTTTTTGTAATGAATCGATAAATATTTCTTTATGAAGTACTCTGCCCCCCCCCTCTCTCTCTCTCTTTCTCTCGCTCTCTCTGTCTTCGTTTTCAAACTATGTGGACTAAGATACAACTACATTTTACATTGTTCTCTTCATAAACAGATTATAGAGTAATGAATAAGTTATATATGTAAAGAAATAGATCATATACCTGAACATAAGCTTAATAGTAACCTAATTCATGTATACACACTAAATATAATTCTTATTGAGGCAACTGTCTTTTTACTTTACTCATTTAAATTTGAGAAATTCATTATATAAGTTACATTTCTGTATGGAAGAATTATTCTTCATTTAAAATGTATATTAAAGAAAAAGGAAAAGTGGAACTGTTCAATGAAGGAAAGTGTAGTTTGTTTAAAATAAGGATATTGAATGAATAATCAAATATATATTGATATATACACCTTAAAACTTTATTCATAAACCAATGGTTTAAAGAATATACTCACAAGTATTATAAGCAAACATAGATGATGGATAGCAGTCAAATTCAAAACGCACGTTACTTCCTATTTGGAACTCGTAATTTGGATTTATCTGCATCTCAGAGTTAATGTTCACACAGGGACTCGAACACAGTACGGTTCATTTCAAACATTATCATGTTATTCACTTGGCTACTGAGTCCTGATAGCCACTAGCTTGTGCAATACAAAATTAATTTAAATTCTACCCGATTGTACAAGCTAGTAGCTATCAGGACTCAGTAGCTAAGTGGATAAAGTAATGGCGTTTGAAGTGAACGGTACTGGGTTCTTACCCTAGAGTAAACATCAATTCAGGGATGCAGTGACATCAAACTGATGGGCCCGAAATCGGACGAAATACGCATCCTAGATCCCATTGCTAGTCACCATTTATCTTTGCTTAAAATGCTTTTGATTTAAGGCAATATCAAGGCAGTTTGAATAGGATGTACATATGCCAATGAAAGACTGATCATGTTTACGGATTCTATTCTACTCGACTATGTATTTTTTTTTCGCTAAACACTATCATAATGACACATTCACTAATTAATTCCAGTATTTGAATATCTGATAGCTAATATTATATGAGTTTCATGCTGGCCTAGAGGGCAAAGCTTCCCGCTATTAATCATTTAAACTAAAGGATCATATTACGCTTCATTTATATTATTTGTTGGCAATCTGAGAATATTATTAATCTTTATGAAAAGATATATGCTTGAAATGTTATTTCCACAATTGTGTATATATGACCATGTAATTGTTCATTAGATCGTTGATATATCATTCAAAAACTCTTCAGAATCAGATGACTTTTTGAATTCTCAGGTGAAGTTTTCTTTCTATAAACTTTCTTCTAATTAACTTTAATAATTTTAGACGAACAAAAAAGTTCTATACCTAAAAATCACTAGAATAATAAGTGATTGATTATTAACATTACAACCGTTGGATCATTTTTGATTAAGATCATGAACTCATTGATTTTAGAGCATTTTTGAAAACTTGGAAGCACTGGATGGCTGTTTCGTCCTTTTGTGGGACTCCGCATCCATAACCCCGCTCGTGGGATTCAAATCCAGGACCTCTAGACCACTGAACCGACCAGCGTCCAACGGTAATAATGTCTAACTGTACACGTAATATAAGCCTGTATATTGATAAACTATTTACCTGCAAATGTAATGAAATGTAAGGAAAAATTGCTTAGCTAATGAAATTACTTACCATTTTAGTTGTGATTAATTACTGAAAATACCTACCAAGTACAGATTTGTATGCTCAGTAACAATTTACGCTGTTTATGTTTAGGCTAGTGATATTATTTGTTTGGCTAAACTGAATTAGATAGAATAGTGTATGAAAATACAATTTGAAGATGGGAAAATTACATATTTTAAACATTACCCAATGAAATCCATAATGACTATAGTACCTTTTTAGGTAAATATAATTAAAAAACATTTCCAGTTATCCTTAAAAAAATTTTAACTGTCAGCCAAATGATTTGCCTTATCATCAAAAGAAGTCATATTTCTGTCAGTCCTAATGGTTATATGTATATATATCAGAAGAGTTTTGTGGATATTATAGTAATTTCAATGGTTGAAATCATGAGTCGATTGAAGCTAGACCAATATAAAAAATCTGGAAGCTTTGGAAGGCCATTTCTTCCTGGTATGGGACTCCTCGGCAATGAGAATCCACGAACCCGACCCCGTGATTCGAACCCAGGACTTATCGGGCTCGCACGCGAAGGCTTAACATTTAGTCCACTGAGCCAACCGGCATCCAATGGTGTTAATGTCTAACCTACAGGCTTTCCATAACGGTCTGACTTTAATTGACCCATGAATTCAACTATTAAACTATGTTAAGATGTATTACATTACAAATAGGTTAATCACAAGACAGTCGAAGAATATTTATAATGTAATTATTACTAAGTTTTTTTTAAAGAATGATATACACATTAATGTTACCGTCACATCAATAAATGTGCTCTTAATAACGGAAATTAGTTATTTTATGACGAATCATTTTGACGATGCTCAGATATAAATTATTTACATTAGTGATTTAAATTACATCCAGCTGACGAGTTTGAAATAGGAAGAAACGCGCGTCCTGAACTCCATTGCTACCCACTATCCATATTTTGCTTAGAATTATAATGGAAAGTTATCAGAATGAAATAAAAACTTATCGAAAAATCTTTCAATCAGCCGGTTACTGAAAGGGAATCGACATTAGTGCTTACTAAAAAAAATCGATCTCATTGTACTGGTCTTTGTGGATGTTATAGTAATTTCAATAGTTGAGATCATGAGTCAATTGATAGACAAAACGGCCGTCCAGTGTTTTAAGGTTTTCCATAGTTGTGAAGCTCCAATTGACTCATGATCTCAACTATTGAAATAACAAAATAATCATTGGATGATGTTTTTATTCATAGATTAACAACAACTGATTCAAATCTATTGAAAACAAAGAAGTATGGCATAGATATTTTGCCGTTGTTTAAGGTTGATCAAAAAGTGTATATCTTTAAAACTATTAAAACTCAAAAAAGTCTAGATCATCTAGCAACAATTCATATCTTGCCTATTACAGGACATTAAATCGGTGACCAATGGAGATCAACCGGGTCTGTAACTCACTGAAGATAATGGCGGATGTGTCGCGCAATTTCGTGGATTAGCTGAAAATATATATTGTCACGGTTGGATGCCGGTCGGCTCAGATGTCTAGTGGTTCAGTATTCGCATGCGAGACTGGTAGGTCCTGGCTTGGAATCCCGCGCGGCGGGATTGTGGATGTGCACTTCTGAGGAGTCTCACAATAGGACGAGACGGCCATCGAGTGCTTCCAGGTTTACCATAGTCGTCTAGCTTCAATTGAGTCATGATTTTAACCATTGAAATTACTATATTATCCAAAAAACCTCTCACTGATTACAATCATCATATGCTCACTAGTGACTGGATTCAAGAGGTTTATGCTGGAGTTCTAGTGAGAAACAGTGACCAGTGGAGTTCAATTGGGTCAGTTGTGAAATAGTAACTCACTGAAGACAATGATAAACGGTGGCGCGATTTCGTGTGTTGTTTGAAGTTAGACATTAACACCGTTGGATTCCGGTCGGTTCAATTGTCTAAAGGTTAGGCGTTCGCCAACGAGAATGATAGATGCTGTGTTGTAATCTCGCGATTCGGGATTGAGGATGCGCATCGCTGAGGAGTCTTACAACAGGACGAAACGGCCGTCAAGTGTTTCCAGATTTTCCATAGTGGTCTAACATCAATCGGTTCATGATCTCAACTATGAAAATTACTATAACATCTAAAAAACCCCTTCTAATACATTTGAACACCACTAAATGAACGATTTCTTTGAGAAAATTCTAAGTATAATGTAAACATATTCACAGGAAATATCTATTCAAATATCGATTCAATATGAACAGTACGCAAAAGTAGTTTACTAACATTCATTGATTAATTAGTTTACTTTAATTATAAATTTTCTTATAGCAACAACATCACCGCCAACAACAACAACAACAGTCACAATAACAACAATGTAGATTTAAATCAATTATTGTATTTCAGAAAATCGACTGTCTTTTATAAACTAATAAACAAACACTATAATTATTCATCATTCATTTGTTTCTTTACATTACTTTTTTTCTTTTAAATCATGTAAGTTTTTCAATCATAAGTTAGTTATACACATTTATCAAGGTTATATTAAGGTCAGACAAAGTTCTTATTTGATTATGCAAACATCAACAACATTATTTACTGGATTGATAAATAATCAATGATTCATAATGTTCCAGTAATAATCCTTAATTTATAACATTTTAGTGTATATTTGTCTAGTTAACATATATCAACATATCTCAAATGCCCTAGTACGGTCGAGGGTAGAGAGAGTCCACTCTACCTCTTCAAATGCTCTCACATAGACACACGTATAAAGTCACCGTCAGGAAAGTCTGCTCACTGCATTCTCGCGTCGTCAAGGTGTTGTTTACGAAATTGAGAGGACGAAAACCGAATATCCGGAGCTTCAACAAAGTTGGTGGATACGGACAGTCCACCTAGGGAAGTTGGAATACCCTCATTCCAAACCATTGGTGTACATGGTCTCCAGTATCCTGAGGGAATAAATGAAGTATGAACCAATTGTTGGTCACTGGTTACCATGAGACTGCATCTCTTAACGTTGCTCCACTGCTTTGTGGATCAGACCTTTATGCCAAAGAGTCCAGATGTGGCCTCCTAAGAAAACCACCTGCTTTGGTTTGGGCACCCGGATAGTATCACAGCCCTCACACAAATCTGAGATTTGTGTGTCGTATATGTATCTGGCGCCCCTTTGTACCAATATTTATGTTTAAATAAAACAAAATAACTGTACTTCAGTAAACGACAAACATCATACATTAACATTATTTATCATGTTATCAATCGAAGTTAATATTTACGGATATTTTGAACCATTTATTTCTATTAGGCTTCCGAAGACTATTTTCAATCGTTAAAACCTTATCTATGTCGAGTAGAGATAAGTATCTACCGTAAATAATGGAAGATGATGTCGTAATGTTGTAGATCTGTTGAAATTAGACATTAACACCGTTGGATTTCGGTTCAGTAATTTAGAGTTTAAGCGATCGCGCACAAGACTAAAGGTCTTGAATTCGAATCCCGCGTGTGGAATCGTAGATGCACGCTGTTCAGTAAACAATGAATTTGTAAAGATAGAAAACGTTGCATAATTGAACTGTTATAGTGTTTCAAAGTCATTAGCGAAGTACAAAATTTCAAATAATATTTTGCGTTAAAAATCGGTCTAAAATGATTAAGATGCAAATTACTGGTAAGAAAATTAACTATTTCAAATTATCAATATCTGTTCGCGGAGATTGTTGAGTTTCACTTCAGACTATGAATCGATCAATATTAAACCACCATTGCAAACCCTGGAGCATTAGACGACCATCTTGTCCTAGTATGGGACTCTCGAGAGGTGCACATCCACCATCTCTCATGTAGGACTCGAATACGGCAGTTTCAGTTTCACGCGCCAACATTTGACCTTTAGAACACTGAATCGGCGTCCAATCCACGATATTCCGTAATCATCTTCCATTGTCTTTGGTGGGTAAACGGTTCATACCCGACACGAATTAGCTCGACTGGTTACGGCTTTTCACTAGGATTCCAAAAATTACGTCTCGAATCTAGTCACTAATATTAATCATCAGTAAATGGCTATGGAGATTGTTGAGTTTTTGATTGAGATCATGTCAATATTGACCATGAAATTTTGTCAAGGTCAAAACAGTGGTGGAAAGTTATTAAAACTACTGTCTATTTATTTCAAGCTCCCAATGACTTGATGAAAATGAATCAGGTATTAAAATGCTTAATGAAATTCGACAAAATTTGATTGTCATCCGAATTATATAGTAAAAACTGAATAAATTTTGATGTGTTACAGAATATCATAATAACGAAAACACTTCGGTTCTTCTTAATTCAGACTCAACAAAAGAAAAGGAATGAAAAAAACCAACAACAACAAACTATTCACCGCTTCAATTTAGTCTACCACTAATCTTAACGAGTGGTATCATGAGGAAAAAATGAGAAAATGAAGTAAATAGACATGGGTCATATCATATTGAATCAATACGACACAGTTCCGAAAAAATTTGTCTTTTTACAACAATACAAAATTATTATTGTTATTATTAGCAAAGATGGGTGGTGGCTATCAATGGAATCCAGGATGTGCGTTTCGTTCTATTTGGGACTCGTCATCTGGATGTACTTGCATCCCAAAATTGATGTTCATTTCAGAACTCAAACTCAGTATCATTCTCTTCAAATCCCATCACCTTAAACAAAATGAATCATTATTATTATTGTTATTACTATATGACAACATAATGAAGTACTGTATATTTACTTAATGATTACTATTTCTAAGCAGTTATCAAGTAAAATTAGATACCAGAAGGGGTTTTGTGGAGATTGCAGTGATTTTAATAGTTGAGATCATGAGTCAATTGAATCTAGACCACCATAGAAAACCTGGAAGCACTGGACAGCCGTTTCGTCCTATTGCGGGACTCATCAGCAGTGCGCACCCACGATCCCGCCCCTCGTGTTTCCAACCCAGGACTTATCAGTCTTGCGAGCGAATGCTCAACCGCTAGACATCTGAGCCGACCGGCGTCCAACCGTGATAATATCTAACTTCAACTAACCCACGAAATTGAGCGACACATCCGCCATTGCCATCAGTGAGTTCCTATCTCACAACGGACCCAGTTGAATTCCCTGATCACTGCTTCTCACTAGAACTCCAGGATATACCTCTTGAAGCCAGTGGCTGCGCACTGCTGAGGAGTCCCACGACAAAACGAAACGGCCATCCAGTGCTTCCATGTTTTCCATGGTAATCTAACTTCAATCGACTCATGAACTCAACTATTGAGAAACTAGATACATTTGAACATATAGAATATTTTATCGTTTATTAATCCACCTTAAAATAAGAAACATTTATAATATCGATTTTTGTACAATTTAGAAAGCGATGAGGCATTTTTTATCTTCAATATCATATGACCATGTATTAATACTTTTAAGTGATAACATTCCTGTAACGCAAATTTCTAAAATTCATTATAGAGATAAAATAGTATTGACTAATGCATTGTGGTAGGTGCTACTAATATCGACAGATATAAGTAGTATGTATCATCAATTGAAAGTGAAATATTTGGAGGCGGAAGGTTTAGAAGATCAAAGAAAAGAGAATGATTGGTGTGGAAACGAAAGAAGAATAAAGTTTGAAACAATCGATTGATATTTTGCAAATGAAGTATTTACTGTATAGTACTTAGATTTTACTAAGAGATTCTGTAATTTTATGTTCAAATAATTTCGATTGTTGAGATAAGACAGTGGTTGGAGGTAGTCACCAGGAAAACCTGGAGGTAGTCCACACTAAGAAAGACCTGACATACATGACGTTGATCACCACCCAGTGATCAGTTAGTTGTAAATACATCTCAGTCTTACAGGAGGTCGGTCGCGGCCCGGATAGCTCAGTGGTAACGTCCCTGACTGTGAAGCTGGGTGACACGGGATCGAATCCACCAGGGGGCACCAGTTCCCTCAAGATTACAGTTACACCTTGCTGACGAGTGCCAAATAGCACGAAACCTGGGTCCGGGGTTTCCTGTTGACTACTTCTAACCACCATCTAATATCAACATAGTGCCCGCAGTGTCGAGTCGATTAGACTGGTGGCCACATTGCAACTTGATCGATAGCATTCGATCTGCACCAAGAAGGACTTGACACACATGACATTGATCACCACCCAGTGATCAATCAACTTTGGTTACATTCGATTGTCCCCACTTGTGTTCTTATTCCAATTTCACAATAGATTTTTACTTAAGTAAACTTCTACGGTTTCGCCTATTTCAGTTATGTTGATTGAATTCTAGTTAAAGTATGCGTACAGTGAAATAACTTTAATCAAAGAGCGAGAACAACGAGGTTCGTAGAATAGAATGAATTCATCAGTTTATTTCACAATTTCTCATCAGCTACATACAATTTGAAATTACAATTATTAATATAATTATCATTATTAACAAATGTTTAGAATACCTTAGTTTTTGAAGCTTAGGTTAATGTTCAATAATGTAATTATATTCATAATAATCAGAAGAATAGGGCTATAAAGTGTATGAATAAACATAGTCAAGATCTATTTGTGCTTATATGTTGGGAAGTAATAATTAAGAGGTTATGTAAGGGTAGTGAAATTTGTTAGACATTAACACCGTTGGATGTCGGTTCAGTGGTTTATAGGTTAAGCGTTCGCGCATGAGACAGATAGGTCCCGGGTTTAAATCTCGCTAGGCGGGATCGTGGATGCGCACTGCTGAGGAGTCTCACAATAAAACGAAACGGCCGTTCAGTGCTTCCAGGTTTTCTATGGTGATCTAGTTTCAATCGGTTCATGATCTCAACTATTAAAATTAATAATTGATTGGGTGATCGCTCATCATGATAACATAAACAAAAATGTAAACATTAATCAGATTATGTAAGTGATAAGTATCTGAGGCGATGAAAGGATAATAAAATAATATAAAGGTCGAAGACATACATGAAAAAAGAGATTAAAATTAACAGAGATTATTAAACAAATATTCAATCACCACGGCAAGAAAAGGTTAAACACATTTTCCTTCTATACACGTAGGTGTGGTATTTGTACGAACTATTGACTCCTTTGTACTTGATTACCCGCTGATTACAAATTCCAAATAAAATACATTCATTTGTGATTGTTTAGTTCTATCTCTTTTAAATGGTACTATTTTGGGAATTCTTAGTTATTTCAATAGTTGGAACCATGAGTCAATTGAACCTAAACCACCATGGAAAACCTGGAAGCACTGAACAGCCGTTGCGTCCTAATGTGAGACCCCTTAACAGTGCGCATCCCCGGCCCGTCCCGCGAGATTCGAACACAGGACCTATCAGTCTCGCGCACGAACGCCTAATCATTAGACCACTGAGCCGGCATCCAACGGTGTCAATGTCTAACTTCAACCAATCCATGAAATAGCGTCACCATCCACCATTATCTTCAGCGAGCTGATAACTCATGGATGCACACTGATGAGGGGTCTCATACTAGGACGAAACGGCCGTCCAGTGCTTCCAGGTTTTCCATGTTGGTCTAGCTTCAATTGACTCATGATTTGAACTATTGAAATTACTAAAATCTCCACAAAAACCCTTCTGATTATACTTAGTCAACACATTAATTCGAATACTTCTAATTATCATAATAGGCTAGGTCCGAAACATTTAATAACGACCATCTTTGCAAAACGCAGTAAGACTGGTCTTAATTATTATTTCCAAATCCATAGATACACATCAATTTTAACTATGTTTATTCATACACTTAATATCCCTATTCTTCTGATTTTGGTTACGTTTCGAACATTTATTCAATAAAAACTAGAACAAGTGACTTCATAACAGTTTTATTTGGATAATGTAATGAGAAGACAAGAATTATTAGTACTATATGATGTATATTATATTAGTGCAACAAAATTTGATCCATCTAAGCACAAACATATATTTGCACAAATGTTATATACAATAGAAAGGTCAACTACAAAGGTATTAAGTATTCCCATATATTGTTCTTGATTCGATCTTTATCATGGTTTACTCTAATATACAAGAATATTTATATGCATACATGAGTCAGTGATAAGTGGAATGGATTACATAAATAACCATAATATGTAAAAAGTACAAATTGATAGTGTAATGACAAGTACATTGATTGTGATAAAAATAACAAAGACTTGAATCAATTTATTTTTGTATTAGCTGGTTACATCTTCCCATTAACGTTTATGACTTCAATTAATCAATCTCTTATTGACATATGTACATCCTGTTCGGATTTTTTCGATATTATCGGAGTAAATATCAACTGTAGGATGTAGATATATCCAACTGACGAATCCCAAACAGGATGAAATGCTCGTCCTCGATTGCTGTTTATTATGCTTGAATCAATGTTTCGTAATAGGAAGTGGGTCAACAACTTGCAAAAATAGACATTGAAATGCTATTTATTAAAAAATCTACTAAAGTTACGTAATAAGAAGCATTCAAATAATTTGAGAGTGAAATACATATTTGTGAACATAATTAGTGAAGAAAAATAAACGAACAAACGATATGCAAAACATTATTAGGTGAGATCGTTTGTTAAAGTCAATTCAATCAAGGAAGATATATGGGTATGAAGAATACTTTATGAATACAAAGACTGGGATTGTTAGATCAAATTCCTATAGCTTCTTGTAGTATGTAAGATATGAGATCGAATCCCATAAGAAAAGGGAGTAAGTACACGATAAATTACTTTAGATGATTTATTTCTATCTAACACATGACCACTGTCGATCAGTTGTGATCGAACAGAGCTATATATTGTTTTGGTCATACTCTTTCCCAACCATGAACTGAAGCGTTCACGAACTCTCTCATTTACTTGTCTAGCTGTACAGTGATATTAAACTTGTTTAAATACAGATTTTTATCAGTATGGGAACTTATAGAGATTGTAGCATTTTAACAGATAAAATCACTAGTCAATTTAATCTGGTTCATCATTGAAAACCTGAAAGCATTAGACGGTTATTTCATACTAGTATAGAACTCCTGAGCAGTAATTATACATGATCCCGCATGCTTTTGATTTAAAAAAACAAACTAAGAATCAAGATCAGCGTCAAATAAAATGTTTAGAACTGAAGAGATACTGTACAAATATTATGTATTATGCAACTATGAATTTAGTGACATTCCGAATTAGAAATCCATCTTGAAACGAAATCAAATAGATGACTAACAATTTTTATATGACAGAGAACATATTACCTAGGTATATATACTCAACACTTCATATCTTTCTAAAGTTCTCTTCACACTTAACTAATAATCATCCTCATATTTCATTCTTTATCAGGTATATAAATTATATCAGTTTCTAGTAAGAATTCATTCATAAAGTTACCTTATTGATCTTAACTAATGTTAACAAGCTTAAAACTGGTTAGGTGGACTTTGCCATGTTACAAGATGGTCAAATCTGTGTATCATTAGCACTATATGATGATCGATGAACCAAAAGCTTGATGTACCAACATATTGAAATCATATATATATATATATATATATATATATATATATATATATATATATATATATAATGAATGTTGATCATGTACACTTTGTGCGAATACCTGGACAAATTTGATGATTTTCAATACTAAATAAGAAAGATTAGTTCAGCGAAGAGTTCTCTTTTGGGCGAATTCATTTTCAAAGTTGTACAAGCACAAATGTGCATTTACCAATTTACCTGTTCATATGGAGCTAGGTATATAAGTCGTTCGATGCGTACTTTATCCAAAAGAATTCAAGAGCATTTTCGGCTAAAAAGAGGAGGAAACGGTTCAATAAAAAGTTCAGTAATCGAACACCTTGTGAACATAGGTCACTTAATGAAGATAGACTCTGCGTTCCAATTCATTTACAAGTTAAATAGAAGTCTTCCAAAAACAATCAGACTGCATCTTCTTTGCATTGCCGAAGCATTAGCCATATATCGGGAAAAATAAGAATCGTGTGCGCAAAAGAGATTGGTACAGTCTCTTCGTCTACCATGGTCTTAATTTCTTATAATTTCTTTTCTTATCATGCTGAGCCATCCTTTCCCAATGATAATTTCCCTATTTACCTTTTGATGAATAACATTAACAATCAAACGATTATTTAACTTTCCTTGTCTTAAAAACCTTTTTAATACCATTGTTTATTTAACCTCACTGTCACCATGTCTAACAGAAGTTTTATTATCAGTATTATTATCATCCTGAAAAAAAATAAGTATATATATTTGCTATTGTTTTATTTATTTGAACACTTAGATATTGGTAAAAAGGGGCACCAGATAAATATATGCCACACAAATCTCAGATTTGTGTGAGGGCTGTGATACTATCCGGGTGCCCAAACCAAAGCAGGTGGTTTTCTTAGGAGGCCACATCTGGACTCTTTGGCATAAAGGTCTGATCCACAAAGCAGTGGAGCAACGTTAAGAGATGCAGTCTCATGGTAGCCAGTAACCAACAATTGGTTCATAATTCATTTATTCCCTCAGGATACTGGAGACCATGTACACCAATGGTTTGGAATGAGGGTATTCCAACTCCCCTAGGTGGACTATCCGTATCCACCAAGCTCCGGATATTCGGTTTTCGTCCTCTAAATTTAGTAAACAACACCTTGACGACGCGAGAATGCAGTGAGTAGGACTTTCCTGACAATGGCCATATGTGTGTCTATGTGAGAGCATTTGAAGAGGGAGAGCTCTCTCCACTCCCAGCTGTATCAGGGCATTTGTGATTGTACAGCTTTGAAAATGAATTCGCCGATAAGAGAACTCTTCGCTGAACTAATCTTTCTTATTTAATGTCTTAATGGATGTATTCCGTTTACTAAAATAAGATTTTCAATATATTATGTCGATATGTCTTTTTACCTGAAGTATTTTATTACATCGGTTATTAGATGTTCGTTAAGTAAATTAATAGGTTTTTAATCTTTCAGTTCAGAGTAACTATCAATCGATGATCTTCCCCTAATGTTTTACCTTATCAAGTATTCTGTACTCAAGACGGGTTTGTTGGGTTAAGTTTGTACAAATTGTATTTATTTATTTTTGGACTTTAAAGTAGTGGGTTTTTAGAAGAAAATTGCATCATGAACAACATAAGTCATCATATAATATCCAAGAAACATCTTAATATAAAGAATATCATCATTGTAGACTAGCTTTGAAACTGATTGTTAAACTATGTGATGGTAATAAGGTATTTTTCTCAAACAAATAGTATATACAGGGGTAAAATAAGCCATAAATTTCAATTCCATTTTAAATAACTAAATGAACACCATAAATCATTGTTGAGCAATCAGTTGAATGGTGCTCGTCATTATACATCAATTTTCTTAGCTGTGAAAAAGCATTTGACGATGTCGATAGGAGAACATTGTGGAACCTCCTTCGACACTACGGTTTACATGAGAATATCGTCAAAATCATCCTTTCTCTTTCTTCTGGTGGTCGACAGGATTATTAAGACCTTTGCAACTGAGGGGAGGCACAGAATACTATGGACAGCTTGCATGCAACTAGATTATTCGAACTCCGAAGATCACCTAGCCCTTCTTTACCATGCATACGAACAAATGCAGATGAAGACAAATAATGTAGCAGCAGCCCCTTCATCATTAGGCCTCAAAACACACAAAGGAAAAAAACAAGATCCTCAAATACAACGCGGAGAACACCAATACAATCACACTTGGTGGAGAAGCTCTGGAAGATGTGGAATCTTTCACATACCTAGTCAGCATCATCGATGAACGAGGAGAATCTGATGCAGATGTGAATGCAAGGATTGGCAGAGTAGTGTCAGCGTTCCTACGGTCGAAGAATATATTGAACTCAAAACGACCGTTTGCAAGCTAACATCAAAATCAGAATCTTCAATACGAACGTCTTACAGTCTTACTATAAAGAGTTGAAACTTGAACAACTACCACAACCATGATCAAAAACGTACAAGTATTAAAAGCAATTATCTACGCAAGATACCGAATATCCGTTGGTTGGATACCATCAGCAGCGGTCTTCTGTGGGAGAGAACAATTCAGCTTTCAGCTGAAGAAGAAATTAGGAAAATACGATGGAAATGGATAGGACATACATTGCGGAAATCACCAAACCGCATCACGAGACAAGCCCCAACTTATAATTCTGAAGAAAACGGAAAAGTGGAAGGCCAAAGAACACATGACGTCGAGAAATAGAAGCAGACATCAAGAGGATGAATAGCAACCAGAAACAATTAAAAAGGATAGTTCAGTACAGAGTCGACGGAAGAATGCTGGTTTGCTGCCTGTTCTCTTCCACGAGGGTGAACATAAACACTTATTATAACGATAATTTTTTTGCAATATATTAAATCCTTCGATCAAGGGTCTCCGTTCGGTTATTACAGAATAAACCATATGGATTGGGTTACCACTCAACGACCAAACAATTTAAACATCTCTGTTCTACAGGCACCTAGTAGACCACAAACAGGCTCAGTAGTAACATTTCCAATCTCAACACTAAATAATGTAGATCCGGATTTCATGTAAAGCATTAATTCTTCTAAAATTCTCAATGATTGATAATTAGGATGAAATCCAAGAATACCCCCCAATTATTTCTTATCATTTATCATCTTAATCAACGCTTATACTGATTATTTCCAAATAAAGCCAATAAAGTCAAAATCCTACTAGAGTTTACAAATACACCAAAACTCATATTTATTTACTTAATTTACTTTACTTACGCCTGTTACTCCCGATGGACTAGCATTCTCCAACCCACTCTGTCCAATGCCTTCTTTTCTAGTTCTATCCAATTGTTATTCATTCTTCTCATATCTGTCTCCATTCAACGGTGTAATGTGTTCTTTGGTCTTCCTCTTCTCCTTTGGTCTTGAGGATTCCAATGTGAGGGCTTGTCTTGTGACGCAGTTTGATGCTTTCTTCAATATGTGTCCTATCCACTTCCAGCACTTCTTCCTGATCTCTTCCTCCGCTGAAATCTGGTTTATTCTCTCCCACAATAGGTTGTTGCTGATAATGTCTGTCCAACGGATCCGAAGTATTTTGCATAGACAACTATTAATAAACACTTGTGATTTTCTGAATGATTGCCTTTGTAATTCTCTAAGTTTCCATCTTATACAGTAGAACTGTCTTGACATTTATATTGAAAATTCTGCTCTTCGTATTAATTGACAGACAGTTGTTTTGAGTTCCAACTGTCATATACATGTACATAATTGATTTTTTAAATCATACCATCACTATATAATCACGAAAAAGATTTTTTTTAGATTTTTACATTATTGACCTTTTATATAAAGAATAGTTGCTGTTGTTGTTATGGTATATCCATTATTACCGTATATATTCGCATAGAGATTGTATTATAATTATAGAATATTTATGATTTTTTCTTAGTTCTAATAAAATGTATGCTAAATATTGATCTTTTTTTTAATTTTTGATTTGCTTCGCATAGTTTTGACTATTTTTCTTTTTTCTCTTGTTTTTCTTTTTTTTCTTCATTGTCAGTATGATCTCAATATCAAATATTTAATGTATGTTGATAGATTGGAGTATTTGAATGAATGATTTATATTACTAAATATACATACCACTGTTATTGATTTATGTGATTAAAGTATAGTATTAATGAAACTTTGAGATAACGGAGAAGATTTATAGCTTAGGTGGATGATTTTGATGAAGTTCTATTCTTTGAGCTGGTCGTGGAGATTTCATCATTCTTCTGAATGATATCATCAGCAAGTAGAAGTTAAGTGTTCGTAGTTCTTTTCACTTCTACATAAATTTTGTGCTGATGATATCGTTTAGAAGAATGATAAAAGCTCCATGATCAAACCAACAAGCTCAGAGAATAAAACTTAATCAAAACTAATGGGATTGTAAGATGAAAGAAACGTTGTGAATCATGAACTGTTAACTATATTTAAAGAAAACTTAAATTGAAATGATATTTCATCATATATATTACATCATATTAATGATTATCTTCCAGTTTAAACCAAGGTGGTTTCGTTTAGTAAAAAATCTTAACTATGACTGTGGTGATGAACGTAGGAGAAGAAATTGAGTTAAATGATTCAGTATAGGGATTTATGGAGATTTTAGTATATGCTATACAAACAGATCATATCACACCATAAAATAGAATATAACATTCGTACAAGATTTAGCCAAAAGTGGTTGTGATTATGAGAAGCTCTTACTAATGAATTTGGAATAGTTCAACAATAGTAAATAGTATGATAATAGGCAATGGGTCAAATAAAAGCTTATAATCAAATGAATAGAAATTTACACATAATATAGTTACCGTATAGTCATACAATAAGAGTATACATATAATGTTAATCTATAAATAATTCCTAACGGTTACCATTCATTCATTCTCGTCCAGATATAATAGTACCAACTGAAGACATCATTTGTTCTCAATCTTCAATATTTCCATAAATGATGACTATACTTAAATTGTTTGCCCAACTAAAGCTCAGATTTAAAAATTTTTTTTCATCTTTATTCTTCGAAAATACAATCATTGTTTCACAAAGTTACCAGATATGAAGTGCTTATTTTGTTGTTTAATTTAATAGTTGAATTGATGAATCGATTGAAGTTAGACCATCATGGAAAACGTGAAAGCACTGAAAGGCCGTTTCTTCCTACTATGGGACCCTTCAGCAGTGCCCACCCATGATCCTGTTTCGTGAGATTTGAACCGAGCACCAATCAGTCTCGAACGCGAACGCTTAACCACTAGACAGCTGAATCGGCATCCAATCGTGTTAATATTTCAACTTCAACCAATGCACGAAGTTACACCACTCACTGTCTACCATTGTCATCAATGAGTTAATATCTCACAATAGACTCGGTTGAACTCCATTAACAGTCTAGTACTTTCAGATTTTCCATGATCGTCAAATTTCAAGTGACTAATGATCTCAACTATTAAAATGTATTACTTTACATAAATATTTTTTAAAAGGTCTATAAAATTCTTTTTCAACTTCAACCATAATGTCTACTTATTACTTAAATCATAATCGACATTCTTGTTATTACATTGTCTTAGAATTCAGTTATATTTAATGAATTAAATAATTAATTTTTCTATTTAATTATTATTTAACATATTTGTCTGCTTATTTGTTTGTTTGTTTGTTTAATTGTGTAATGGAATAATAATTATGAGCAGAAAAAGAAATTGCCTTATATTATTGTGATATTTATAAAAGTAGGGAAGGTATACTTTTAATAATTAATTAAATTGAATTTCTATTTGACATTGATTGAAATTGTTTCAACAACAACAAAGTGATCAGAGAGGGAATTTGTGAAGATTATAGTAATTTATTGATTGAATTCATGAGTCGATTGAAGCTAGATCATCCAGGAAAATCTGAAAGTACTAGACTGTTAATGGAGTTCAACCGAGTCTATTGTGAGATATTAACTCATTGATGACAATGGTAGACAGTGAGTGGTGTAACTTCGTGCATTGGTTGAAGTTGAAATATTAACACGATTGGATGCCGATTCAGCTGTCTAGTGGTTAAGCGTTCGCGTTCGAGACTGATTGGTGCTCGGTTCAAATCTCACGAAACAGGATCATGGGTGGGCACTGCTGAAGGGTCCCATAGTAGGAAGAAACGGCCTTTCAGTGCTTTCACGTTTTCCATGATGGTCTAACTTCAATCGATTCATCAATCCAACTATTAAATTAAACAACAAAATAAGCACTTCATATCTGGTAACTTTGTGAAACAATGATTGTATTTTCGAAGAATAAAGATGAAAAAAAATTTTAAATCTGAGCTTTAGTTGGGCAAACAATTTAAGTATAGTCATCATTTATGGAAATATTGAAGATTGAGAACAAATGATGTCTTCAGTTGGTACTATTATATCTGGACGAGAATGAATGAATGGTAACCGTTAGGAATTATTTATAGATTAACATTATACGTATACTCTTATTGTATGACTATACGGTAACTATATTATGTGTAAATTTCTATTCATTTGATTATAAGCTTTTATTTGACCCATTGCCTATTATCATACTATTTACTATTGTTGAACTATTCCAAATTCATTAGTAAGAGCTTCTCATAATCACAACCACTTTTGGCTAAATCTTGTACGAATGTTATATTCTATTTTATGGTGTGATATGATCTGTTTGGATCGCATGTAACCGAATTATGTTTGAAGTATATGATTCGTAATGTGGAGGTTGAAATTGACGTTCTGGCCTTAACAGGTAGTGTTAAGTGGAAAAACGATCAATCGGAAGTGTAGGCTGCTTGTACTTGTGTATGCGTCATTAGTTTACTTGTATAAATCAGCGTATTTAAATCAGTAATCGTATATCGCGACAATAGTACAAGTTTAGGACACAACAGGTATGTCTTGACAGTTAGAAATCATAATTTTGATCAAACTGGGGTTGGGTAGAAATTATAGTTATTATAATAGACAATAACACTCTTGGAAGCCGGTTCAGTGTTCTGGAGGTCAAGTGTCCGCACGTGAGACTGAAAGTGCCACGTTCGAGTCCTACTTCAGGGATCGTATATGCACATACCAGAACAAAATGACAGTCTAATGCTTCCAGACTTTCAATAGTACTCCAGCTCAGATCAACTCATCAGTTCAACTAGTTGATCGTTTTGTTAATCAAATACCATCAAGCATGAAACCTACGATTTATTGACTTGTTATAATAGAATGCCTGATCATTTCGTATTTGAAAATGAATTCATTTTGTAAACACTCACTGACTACAATTGAAAAGCAGATAGAAATGGACACCTGTTTTCAAAATGATGCTTGATTGTACTTTGGACTGTTTACAAACACTCAAGCAGCATTGGATAGAAATTCACTCAATGTTTCGTTGCCAGTATGGCATATTGATTGATGTATTGAATGAGATTGTGATGTAAATTGTTTTAGAATAAAACCTATCTTGAAAAACTTCATTAAAGCAATCTCAATTGATTTGTTCATACTGTTTAATTGATAAATCTGTTGTTGGGGAAATTGCAAAATACATTTTGAGAATTGTCAACAATCAGTTTATGTGAAGCGTTTAAATGTACAATGTTAGCATATCAGTAATGCCATAGTTTGCTAAATTAATCCAATAGGGGCTGCACTAGTTGATGTATTAATTGAAGTTAGACAGTGATACCGTTGTATGTCGGTTTAGTATTCCATATGATAAGCGTTGGTGTACGAGTTCGAAGGTGCTTGGTTCAAGTGCTTCGTATGTGATGTTGGATACACACTACTGCATAATCCTATACTGGGACGATACGGTTATCTAGAATTTCTAAGTTTTGAATAATAGTCTAGCTTAGTTTGATACATGATTTCAACTATTGAGTTTGAATTGTAATATGTTTAACTAATTATACTGTTATTTAAGGACAATAATATAAACAATACTTTCAATTCTCATTAAGTAACATATTTATATATGGGTATCTTGAGTTAATCTAACTTAAATATAACCTGAAAGGTATACAACTTTTGATAAGAATAGTATTACATCTACTTATATGTATGTATAAGTTAGATATTCATCATAATTTCTAATTTAACAAAACAGTCATTATTGTTCTACATTGAAACAATGAACTTATTTCGATGAATCAATAGTAATATAGGTCATTATATATATAAATGGATCATTCCCATGAATAACTAATTTATTCGTAGTTAATTGAATGTTGATTCAACTTGACTTTAGTGAAGATAATGACTATTGTCTGATATTTGTTTAAACATAGTGCGAGGTTATTATCTTTCTGTATCTAATGAGATTTGATAGATGTTTGTTACAACATGAGAAATGATAACTCTTAATATAAAGAACTTAGATGTACAACTGTTAAATGAAGTTAATGAAAGTGATCTGGTTTTAGTTAGATATGTATACCAGTGGATGTTGGATAAGTGCCTATTGTGATATGAAGGTCCTGGGTCCTATCACCAATGGGGTTGTGAATCTGCACAGCTGAATGGTTCCATACTAGGGTGAAATATATGTTCAATACTTTCTACTTTTGTAGTGTTAATCGAACTTGGGCATGTTCATTAATTTAATAACATTGATGATATTTTGTCAACTACTAAAATTGTTGATCCCTTAAATGTTAACCTGGAGTTTTGTCTTTAATTATCCACTCAGTTAACAATATATCTTGCAATTCTGAAGTGCTCAAAGAATACACACTCGCTAACTCACATTATATGTCCTGGTCTAAAACAGAGATGTGATTTTTTGATGGGTCTTATGAAATCTATGAAAATGCATACTCATTAAATGATTTGAGGGGTGTTATATACTATTATTATTGTTCTGTTTTGAATAGATTACTTCTGCTACAATTATGGACCCATTGTAAATAGGTAATATTAATTTAACTTATTTTGCAATCACATGTTTGTGTATCGGGTTTCGAACTACATGTTTCTGTATAAAAATTGATGACAACGTCCTACCATTCAAACCGAGTTAGAATCCAAGCTCTTCAGTTGATAAGTTGTTATATCTTGTGCCCCTATCAATGTATAACGTAATGATACCACCAATTAGAGAACAGTGAATTATCGATCGGACCAATGACGCATAAAACATCAACGAGCAGTCTAGAGTCCTTATCGGTATTGCTTCCCACCTAGCCCTGCTTGTTAAGTCCAGAACACCAGTCTCAGCCTTTGTGATATGAATCATTTATTTTAAACATACTGAGTTTATATACCAATCAAACAGACCACACCGTACCATAAAATAGGAAACAACACTTGTACAAGATTTAGCCAAATGTGGCTGTGAAAAAGGGAGACAGAAACTGATAGACTGGGAATAACTCAGGAATGGTAAATCGTATGATAATAGTTCACAGGTCAAAATAAAGCTCATAATAAAAGTGACATGAATATTAATAGTTTAGTTACTTAACAATTACACGATAAAAATATACGCTTAGTATTGGTCCACAAATGAATCCCCAAAGTTATCATTCATTATGTTTATCGTGACATAACACCTCCCTTTTTTTGAAGATGCGGAGTTGATATTCGGATTTCAAATTTTCCGGGTTTATCCTCCCCCTCCAAAATAGTATTCGATCCTCATATTCCCAAGTTACAATTAATTTGACTTTATTTAAAACATATTTGTCGCATTGAACAGAGAATCCACTAAAAGTGATTAAATGGTGAGGATCAACAACACTTTATATGAGGTCACCAAAGTTTGATTCTTCTGAAACAGCTTCCTCAAATTTATTGAGAATCTCATTAGTAGATAGTGGATCACTATGATAATCATCATCCATCAAAACTGCATTAGGTTCTTGATTGTCATTTGATGCATCTGACATATTTTCCTCATTTTTATAAGAATTTTTATCAAGAACATGTGCGTCATCAAGATAATTCATATCTGGTAAAACTAGAGAATCTCGATAATTAGATTCCCGAGAAACCTCTATCGCAGAATGATGAGCTCCATCTGGTGCAGCTGTATTCAGTGTACTGCTCGATATGTTTTCTGTTTCTTTGTGGGTGATTACTGAGACAATTTCATGAACGTTTAACAGGGTATCGTCTTTTTGTGAGCTGGACAATTCACTGTTTGCACATACTGTTTCGAGGATAATGGGGTTTAAACCCACTACCAGGCATGCCTCTAAAATTGACAGTACTGGACCACTGGGCGGATCTTGAATGACTGCAGTTTCGTTTAAATTACGGTTTGTCAAGGATTCATGGAGGCTGCAATCATTTTCCAGCTCTGTGCGCAATCGAGAAATTAATCCAGCCACTTCTGTCTCATCTCCAAAGCATAGATGATTCAGCAGCTGTGTGCGTAATTTGACTAAGAACTCTAACTGACGCTCAAATACCAGCTGTAATCGATCGGAAGAGATAGCCATTTTCTGAATCAGCACGGTAATGAAAAATACTGCATGACGAATTAACAACCAATGTCGTTCCAGGACACCGATGACAAATCTGGATGCTGATTGCTCGAAATAATTACACTAAATTTCGTCTAATTATAGGCTGATCTTGATTTTTTATTTTGTAGATTGAGGGTTTAGAACTTTTTTTACCTCGTCGCTAATTGTTATAACGGTTAGTTTTCCACGTTTACACCTATGGGACGTTAATTTACCTTAAACAATTATCTACACTAGATTCCCTCCCAGTGTCTATTCTACAGGATTTCAACACAACTCAGATCAAGAATACGTGGTTAACCTGGCTAGAACGTAGATATGTTTCTACACTAAAAACCCGACACAATCCAACAACAATGAACAATCAATAATGGGTGAGTAATAATAATAATAATAATAATAAGGATGGGGGAATATATAACTCATCTGACACCTATCAAACTATCTACATGTCTGACTAAGTAGACAACCAATCATTATCATTCTCGCCCACCCATCATGAGTAAAACCTAAATAGGCGAGACTATAATTTATGAATGAACCAGTAAGATATAAGGTAATGGGCCTCGGATATTGGCGCGAAATTCACTCAACCATTTGGCTAAATAGAGTTTTCGCATTATAGCTGATGTCAGTTCGTGATGAAAACCCAAAATCTAGTTCCTAACCTTAATCATCTGCTGTAAAACATAATTCTAATTTCTCAAACAGGTTGAGAACCTTCATTTGGTCTTAGATATTAGGTGGACACTCTCAAGGTCAGTCTAGCTTAGCTCAAAGGTCGTCCATAAATTATAGTCTCACCCCCAAATAATCTATACTAAGGCGGAATAAAAGGAAATGTTTAATTATTTAAAACTTCATAATAGCCCAATAGTTTACTCAACGATACCTTAGAATTTGAAACAGTCAGCATTAGATCGGATTGTACCAAACTACTAAAATAATATGGAAGACTTTATTTTGTCATACCAAACACAATCATCAATGACTTTATATTCAAAGCTTAAAGTAGCTAATAAGGACTGTTTTATGGTACATTCCACTTTAATTCATCTAGTACCTTTTTTGTCTATTCATGACTATGGATCCACAGAACTTTGTTAAAAATATAAGTCTAAGGTTTTACACCAAATAAAATCAGTAGTGAATAAGTATTCAATGAATTAAACCTAACACTTTTAAGTGTTAAGTAACTGAACATCATCAAAGAGAATTGATGAACTAAAGCCTTGGTCTATTTAGCACTCATTAGCAAAGTATCTATCTAATCTTGAGGGGACTGATAATCCCGGTGTGAGATGCGAACATACCTCATTCATCACACCGCCTTACCAAGTTTATTATTATTATTATTATTATTATTATTATTATTTATTATTATTATTATTTAAACATATAAATATTAGCAGGGAGGGGCACCGGATACATATGCACCACACAAGTCACTTGACTTGTATGTGGGCTATGATACTGCCAGGGTTCCCAAACCAAAGCAAGTGCTTTTCTTAGGAGGGCCTTCGACCTCAATGCCTAATCCACAAGGCAGTGGAGCAACGTTAAGAGATGCAGTCTCATGGTAGCTAGTAACCAACAATTGGTTCATACTTCATTTTTCCTTCAGGATACTGGAGACCATGTACACCACTGGTTTTGAATGAGGGTTTTCCAACTCCCCTAGGTGGACTGTCCATATCCACCAACCCTGCTAAAGTGCCGAACATTCGGTTTTCGTCCTCTAAATTTCGTAAACAACAGTAATGCCGCGAGAATGCAGTGAGTAGAACTTCCCTGACAGTGGCTGTATACGCGTGGCCATGTGAGAGCCATTGAAGAGGGAGAGATGACTCTACCCACTCTTAGCCATACCAGGGAATTTGGAAGCGTAGACTTGTAACTGTATTACAGATCGTTTAATAGAATTCAATCAATACCAAAGATCATACAACAAAACATTGGTTATTATCAGATGGTCATCAAGTGTTTACACAATGTAATACTTTAAAATCCATATTTAAACTAATTTCTTTTAAACTCTTGAACAACATTTATAAAAAAATGATTGGAAAAACAACCCATCTTGAGTGGTTAATGAATCCGAAGAACCATTTTATTTATAATTAACTTTGTAAAGAAAACAATAATGCTCACAAGCATTTTTCTGATAAACTATATAGAACTAAAGAAGTTTACCATATTTTTAGTGATAAATTCTGTGGTTAGGCTGAATGGAATTGATTGATGAGTATTAAAGTCACATTCATTATAGTTTCATCCCACTTACATGAATTTAGTTTTACAAGAGAAAAGTAAAGTATATGATAAAATGAAGCAATTACAGGGTCAGTATAGGGATTTGTGGAGATTGTAGTATTTTCGCAGTTGAAATCACGAGCCAATCTAAGCTAGACAACCATTGAAAATCTGGAAGCACTAGACAGCCGTTTTATCCTAATATAAGACTGTTGAGAAATGCACATCCACCATCTCGCATGTGAGACTCGAAATCATCACTTTTGGTCTAACGCGCTAACGTTTAACCTCTAAACCACTGGACTGGTATCAAACGGTGTGAGTGTTTGACTTCAATCGATCCATGGATAACTGTCTCACACCCGATATGGATCGGCCACTCAATGTTTCCAGGTTTTTAGTGGTATTCTAGTTTAGATCGACTCGTGAATTCAACTATGACAATTATAATGTCTTAAACGAGAAATGAACAAAGTTGAAAAAAAACCCAGCACATAGATAATGATAATAATTATGACAGTAGAAAAGAGACAGAAAGATTGAAGGGAATGATATGAGATAACTAACTTCTCATCTAATATAATGATAATATACGTGGCTTTACTTTTATTGCATATATATATACGAAAAGACTCAACTGTCTGTTGTTCCGTCCACTTACTTTCATGTTTTGTTTTCTAGATAATTTATTGATAAGAAAGTCAACAATATGCCTGTTCACACTTTTTATTTATAACCTAGTAGTAGAGATAAAGAGAGATAGGGCTAATAAATAAACATATATACATATATATCATGATTTGCGTGATGAAATCTTTTCTATATAGGTAAGATATTGATAAGCAAAAAACATACTTTCATGCGTTTACTCAATAATCAATTGATATAAGTAATTTTAACCGTTGAATTCACGAGTTAATCTAACCTAAACTACCATTCAAAACTTTAAAGTATTGAACGATCGTTTCGTCCTAGTACGAGACTCCTCAGTAATTCGCATCTACCATCCCACATGAGAGGCTAGAATTCAAGACCTTCGGTCTCATACGTCAACACTTACCCAATAGACCACTGAGCCAGTATCCAACGATGTTAATGTTTAACATCAATCGATCCATCATCTTGCAAAACTCTTCATCCATAACTATTACACTCTAATCTAAATCTCTTTCACATATAAGTTCTAGATGAAAAAGAGAATGGATATAGTTGGTTGGTTAATATTTCCTCTAGAAAAAACACAATTATAAAGTTATTTATTAACTTCAAGAAAATTCATAATGTAACTATCATTGATAGACAACTTATGAACAAGTTTAAAGTGAGCTTAAGTAATATCAACTACTTATTACCTTTCAAAATAGGGTTATAAATGAGTGTAGGAAATAAAACTTAAGAATTATGGTTACGAAGTGCAATTATGTTTGTTTACTTTTTTTATCATGAATAAATTATAAACAATGATAATGTAATTACTTAAACATTGTAGAAACAAAATTACACCTTAGTAACTTAACTCTATCAACCCGAAATAAAGAATTAAAAGTCATGCCTACAAATTGTAACAGTAAAATAGATTATAAAGAAGAAACCAAAAAAAAAGAAGAAAAAAAACCAACGATTCATTCATGAAAAAATTATAAAATAGTGGCAAACAGGAAGTGAATACGGTTAAATATCGATCGGATATAGTTTTTTTTCTTTCTTTTTGAAATATAATAAATTGTTGTCAAGTTAATTGTATAAAACAAAAATATTAACAACTATAGTAACAGAATTAATATTGACCACTTGAAAGTTTATATTTCTGTAAGAAGTGTAGGAAATTTGTAAATATTTATTTCTAATGAAAAGTATTGACCAGTGGAGTTCAACCTAGTCTATTTGCGAGATAGTAACTAACTGATGATAATGGTGGATGTGTTGCTTGATTTCGTGGATTAGTTGAAGTTAGATATTAACACTGTTGAATGCCGGTCGGCTCAATGGTCTAGTGTTTAAGCGTTCTCATACGAGACTAATAGGTCCTGAGTTCGAATCTCGCGAGGCTGGATTGTGGATGCACACTGCTGAGGAGTCCCACAATGGGACAAAACAACCATACAGTGCTTTCAGGTTTTCCATGATGGTCTAGCTTCAATTGGCTCATGATCTCAACTATTGAAATTACTATAATATCCACAAAAACCCCTGAAAATATTTATTTGTTCAGTTAGAAAATGATTAAAGTTTATTGAGTAACTGTTTCATCCTTAGTTCGATATTTGTCAGTAGTACATATCTAATAGAATATAACTAATCTGAACTAAAAATCGAATAGTAAAATGTCTAAGTTTATGAATTAAAGCAATCAATAGTCGCATTGATAAACTTATTTGGTAATTATATGAACGAAGAATATTCTTTCCAAAGAATTCCTCATCAAGTTCTACAATCACAAATCCAAATGAATAATCCATAAAATTGGCCAGAATCAAGGCACAGTACATCTAGTATCTAGTGATATGCAAATCTGATTTCAATCAATCCACGAAGCTAGACAACTATCTTCTATTGCCTTATGTTGGCAACTTCACCATATCCAGCACGATTTAAGATGTCGAAAAAAATCCAACAGTCTCTACAACCCTTTACTGATAATTATCATTTGAAAATAGCTTCAACAATTTCCCGGGGTTGTAGTGAGAAGCCATGATCAGTGGAGTTCAAGTGTCGTGTATAAAGAAGTTAACTACCAAAAACAAAGGAAGATGACTAAGCAATATCGTGGGTTAATTGAAATGAGACTTGCACAACACTGGATACTGACTCAGTGGTTTAGAGGTTAGGGATGTAGGTACGAAACGGCTGTCTAGTGCTGCCACGTTTTTGTTGGTTTTCTTAGACCTGTTCGTTATATCATTAAACTTCAATGATCAGCACAACCCTATACTAATCATGAATGTTTACGGAGATTGGGGTTGCTAATAATAATAATACATGAACGAAATATTCCTCGTGTACACTTAGAATTAGAAACAAAATTTCAACAAATACTGACTTATTATTAATATGCTTTAAAATTGGACGATTCATAATTGCATTATGTAGCTTAATACTGATCAGAGTAAATTTATGTTTATTTTATATGTAATAACCACACTTAACACTATGAAAATCAATTTGATTCACTGAATATTATTCAAAGATTGACTATTAATGCTTCTAACCAGAGAAGGGATTTTGTGGATGTTATAGTTATTTAATAATTGAATTCATGAGTCAGTTGATGCTAAATTACCATGGGAAACCTGGAAGCACTGGACGGCCGTTTCGTCCCAGTATGAGACTCCTCAGTAGTGCGTATCCACGATCCCGCCTCGCAAAATTCGACGTTTATACAACAATACATTGATGGCTGGTACTTTGTCATTTGAAGTAACAGGTAAATAACATTTATACAATGAATTTCAAATGATCTTAATATGCAAATCATCTTGTGAGTATTGATACAACTACGAACGTATAAAATATAAGTATCGGAAACATTCTCTTATTCCAAGTTTTAATATCGTGCTGTTATAAATTTGTAAAGTTAAAGAACTGCATAAGAAGTTTGATAGGATCTATATTTCTATAGTGTTAAGTACAGTTATAGATAACTACGTCAAGCTCTAATGATGTTTGCAATCAATCGCGATCTTAAATTCATTTACTTCAGATGATACAGTCTTCACGAAACCATTAAAGTGTATATTAATCATTGATCTGTTAAAAACTAGATTCAAGATGAATTCACATATTCTATTGATAAGTCATAATGTATCAGATCATCGTATCGATGATAGTAAATAAAAGTAGTTGTAAATCACAATAGATCATAAAATATCCACTGAATAGTTCAAAAGTCATTATACCAACTAATGTATTGATAGATTCTGACTTTCATACCATGATAAAGTTTTTAACTAGAATAATTAATTGATATTACTGTGGTGTATGCTCACAATTGACTGATCACTGGGTGGTGATCAATGTCATGCTTGTCTAGTCCTTATTTAGTGCAGATCGAATGCTATCGACCATGTTGCAATGTGGCCACCAGTCTAGCATTCGATCTGCACTAATAAGGACAAGACACGCATGACATTGATCACCACCCAGTGATCAATCAATTGTGACCACATCTCAGTCCTACAGGAGGTCGGTCGCGGCCCGGATAGCTCAGTGGTAACGTCTCTGACTGTGAAGCTGGGTGACACGAGATCGAATCCACCAGGGAGCACCAGTTCCCTCAAGATTACAGGTACACCTTGCTGATGAGTGCCAAGTAGCACGAAACCCGGGTCCAGGGTTTCCTGTCGACTACCTCCAACCACCATCTAATTTGTAATGTATGCTACTTATGTCTGTCAATATAAGTAGTTTGTATTACAAATCGTTAGTGGAAAGCCTAGTAGCAGAAGACTAAAAAGGACAATTTGAAAAAGAAAAACGGAAATAAGAAGTAATTATGACTTGGAAGAATCATACAGAATTTGATGGATAAATAGGTTGTCTTACCCCCCCACTTGCATTCTCATTCACAACATTAATGCCTGTTTAAATCAACACACTAGTTGATGTTAATTACTTCTAATTTACATTGAATTTAAATGTCAAACAGATATTTACTTATTTTATAAAATTTTGTTATATTACATAATTGTAATCATTCTTTGTAATAAATTATGCAAATATTACATATTATAATGATATGCATTTAATTGACAACTAAATGAATTATTGTTTTATACAGTGACAATTATATTAAATGTTTACATAAACAATATGAACTATACTAAAGAAATGATAATCATCTATGTTCATTTTTAATATTGAATTTAAACTAAATAACTGATTATTACTATTAAAAGTGTTTCTTTTAATACTTTAGTGGATAGCTAAAGTAAACGAAATTGACTTATGAATATGATCCAGAAGCTACATTGTTTTTTGGTGGTTTTATTCTCTGAGCTGAATGGTTTGGTCGTGGAGCTTTCATTGTTCTTCTGAACGATATCATCAGCATAAACTTCAGGTAGAATTGAAGTGTTTGGATTTCTTGACATATGGTTCACAGATTGTTTTGTAGACCTCGATGTTGATTATTTAGAATTGACCTTTAGCCTGTCATTATTTATTTCTTTATTTTGATTGTATCTCCCATTGATTTGATTTTTGGTCCTATATTTGTGCATGATTTTTCTGACTGGTTGATAGATTCGATTGATTTCAATGTTTTTCTGTTGATTTCCGATTGACTTGAGTGTCAAGGTTCTGAGAATTCTCTGATGTTTTTAGAATCCCCCTTTAGCCAAAATTTCAAAATTTTCCCAAACGAATGTATGTCCACAGTTATCCACATGAAAAGGAGTAAACAATGACAAGTTAAAGGTCAAAAATAACCAATCAACATCGAGGTCTACAGGATAAGCCGAGAGTCAAATGTGGAGAAATCCGGACACTTCACTTTAGTCTAAAGTTTGTGTTGATGATGTTGCTCAGAAGAACGATGAAAGCTCTACTAAATCGTCGACCATGGTTACAAATTTTCGCTACATTATTTATCTTGATGAAATGAGACTGATCTTAAATGATTGACTGAAATAAAACAAACTTAAGTTTTTGAACTAACTATACTTCAGAAAATAATTTTCATTGAGACTTCTTAACATAGATTCAGTACCTAAAAAAAATCTAATGAGTTTTTGGTATAAAGTTGTTTATTATATGGTACATATATTCACAGTTGAATTCATAATTCGTTCTAAGCTAGACCATCATTCAAAACCTGAAAGCACTGGACAGTCGTCTCATCCTAGTATGGGACTCCTGAGCACTGTACATCCACGATCGTGTAAGCAACACCCGAAACAAGGACCTTCGGTCTCAGGCGCGAACGCTTAACCTCTAAACCACTGAGCCGGCATCCAACGGTGTTAATGCCTAAATTCCACCAATCCATGATATTGCGCGACCGTCCTCTATTGTCTTCAGTGAGTAAACGCCTGAGTCCCGCGTGCAGGATCGTGGATGCGCATTACTGAAGAGTCCCACACTATGACGAACCGGTCATCCAGTACTTCCATGTTTTCAATGGTAGTTTAACATTAATCTATTCGTTGTTGCTAAGAATCATTTATTGTATTGGGAACTATAGTATTGAATAGATCTATTATTATTTTACACAAGTAGTGTATGAGCACGACAACCGAAATGTTCAGCTGTTCGTTCTTATCATAGTATCAATGAAGTTTTTAAAGAATATTTTTTCTAAAAAAAGTGATAAATCATTAATAGTTAATAACTACAACAGCTGACAGTATGAAATAAAGGATTACTGACAAATTTATAACATCCAAACTTTGAATTTGACAGAGTGCATATCATTAATAAGAAATCGAATTAAAACCCTTTGATCGACACTTTTCCAATAAATAATGTTTCTAGTTAAATGCATAATATAGAAGAATGGATGTTAAACCGCAACTGACGAATGCGCACATACAGGCAAATATGAAAAAGAAGAATAACTTTTAAATTATCAGTATGGATTTGTGGAGATTATTAAAGGTCATTGATAACACGACACCGATTAGATACCTGAAAGCACAGGACAACCACTTCGTCCTAAAATGAGATGATTACAAAGGGGACCAAATTCATATCCTTCGATTTCGACCACGAACGCCTAAACCTTTAGACTACTAAGCTGGTAATCCAAAGATTTAAAAGTGAAACTTCAAAAAAATTTACAATACCGTTTGATCATCAACTGTCTTTAGTAGAGTACCTTCAAGCACATTTAAACTTGAACATACATGACATCTCATTAGAAATTCGTAAACTTTCTCTCAAAGCTCATCAATTATAAATAAATTATAAGCATCAGTATGAATATTTAGCAAAATTATTAAATGTTATTAGGATAATCAACTGATTTAAACTTTCTATTTCTATATTTACTACAAAATAAAGAAACATATACGTCATTAAAGAGTAAACTGTCGATTTTTTTTGTTTCTTTTATATTCACTAGTTTATTTTATAATCTCCTCAAAAATAAAAATAAAAATTGTTTTTTAATCCATTAAAAACATAATTACGTTTTCCAGTTTCATTTCAGATCTAAACAGTTAGAAAAATGAAAAGCATGTTTTATTCCAAAACAAAACAGAGAGAATACTTTAGGAGAATTCGTTAAGTTTGCCCATATGCAATATATATATATATATATATATATACAGTATTCAGTTTCTAGAAAATATAAAAAATCTTTTCAATACATTTTTGTGTATATCAATGGTATAATCGATAATAGGAAGGGAAAAAATCATAGTAAATGTAGTATTAGTAATAATAATATTATAGTAAATACCGTTGCTATCGTCAACAAGTCAATAAGTGAAAAGTCTCCTTATATATATATATATATATATAATACAAAAATAGGTAATATTATACGCCCAAATAAATTTATTTTTATGTAATCAATAAAATTTTACTTGTATAATACAATAAGGTAAAAAAAATTTTCACAATACTGATTTAATTAATATGATGAAACGACCGTCCAGTGTTTCCAGGTTTTCTATGGTAGTCTAGCTTCATGATCTCAACTATTGGAATTCCCAAAATTTCCACAAAATCCCTTTTGATACTAATCAACATATGCTCACTAGTGACTGACTTCAAGATGTATATCCTGGAGTTGTAGTGAGAAGCAGTGACCAGTGGAGTTCAACCGGGTCTGTTGTGAAATAGTAACTCACTGATGACAGTAGTGGATGTGTCGCTCAGTTTCGTGGATTAGTTGTATTTAGACATTACCACGATTGGATGCCGGCCGGCTCAGTTGTCTAGTGATTAAGTGCTCGCGCGCGAGACCAGTAGGCCCTGGGTTCGGATCCCCCCAAGGCAGTGTCGTGGATGCGCACTGCTGATGAGCCCGCAATAAGACAAAACAGCCGTCCAGTGCTTCCAGGTTTTCCATGGTGGCCTAGTTCCAAGTGACTCATGATCTCAACTATTGAGAATACTGATTTAATTAATATGACTCTTATTTAGAAAGTAAAACAAAAAACAAAGAAAAAATTGACTAATTTATGTATTGGAGTTATGGATCAAGAATTTTTTTATTATAAAAAGGTATCAAATGTAGCAGTTGATTAGTCGAATCGAAATAGACAACTAAGTATTCGAATCATAAAATGAATAATTAAAAATGAATTAGATTTATACTAATATACAGTTGCACATAACTATCAGATTCTAACTTCTGAGTCAATTCACTAAAAAAACATATTTACATCCATAAATCTCTTAAGTTTTTTTAATTTCTAACTGACTAGTCTTTAGTGCTTTGTACCAGGCGATAAACACGTACATTTATATAGTTGACCTGAAAATGGACAAGAATAAGACGTTTGGAAAAGAACGGTTATATATATATATATATATATATATATATATATATATATATATATATATATATATATATATATATATATATATATATATATATATACCCCAAAATGGCCTGGTACGACCGAGGGTGAGGAGAGTCAGCTCTCCCTCTGCAAACGCTCTCATATGGACATGTACATACAACAATTGTCAGAGAAGTCCTACTCACTGCCTTAATAATCTCCACAACCTCTACACTGAAAGAAAAATTACTTTGAGATTTCTTTCGAAAATCATATTATTCAGAGTAACAACAAATACACAGCTTAACACTATTACCGGTGATAAAAACGTCAATATGAAAGTTAAAGGTTATAGTTTATTGAACGATATGAATAGTTGCATACTAATCATAGAAATTTCGATTAATATATATACTTTTTCTGATCGTATAAATAAACCTAATAAGTTAAATGAATGAGATTATGATAAGAGTGGTACAATATCATGAAGTATTTCATCACTTAAAAGTACGCACACACATGTAATGATGAAACAATATCTTTTATCAAATAACTGATCATTCAGAACAATGCTTACGCACATATTTAAATAATATGAATCGCAAAAAAGTAGTTCAACTATCAGGAAGAACTGTTACAGAATAATTATAGAACACACATTCTACAAAATTAATTTTACCTTATGAAATGATCATTCATCAATAACGAAAGTAGTTTCACTACATAAATATAGTACGTATGAACATTTAGAGCTGTTTGTATCTATTTGAGTATAAGAATAGAAAATCTAAATCATAACACCGCTTCGTCTGTTAGCCGTAAACTCTATTACTAACTAGTTACTTAAATCAAAAAATGTAGAGCGGACTTTCAACATGTATCAGTTGAAAAACATCTAAATATTCTTACCCGACAACTTTTAACAGTTACTTTACATGTAGACAGAAGCAGAAGTCAGCGTATATATGTATCTATAAATATATATATCCGTCCATATGGAGTATAACAGTGATATATTAGTGTAGTCAGATGTATAACTATGTTGCATTTGGACATGTTGGAATGTTATATCAATATATATATATATATATGCGGGATCACAAAGGAAAGCAGCTCTGACGAAATTATCAGAGCCAATGGAAATAACTTACATAACAGTATGCATAGAAATATAAGTGATAGGCATATTAGACAAATTAATTCACTACCGGGTCATAAAGAACACAATATCACATAAAATATTGACAAGTTATTTGTCTTTTACACCTGAGAGATATTACACTTTGAACAAATTGGACAGAAAGATAAGATGAGAAAACAAAAACGATCATAATAGAGACATAACAAGGAGAGAAAGTAGCGCCACCGACAGTAGAATCAACATAAACAAACGAAGAAAATGCGGTTTACAATTGGGAAAATCAAATAGCTTCATTAAAGAAGCATAAACAAAACACAAACGAACAGACATGAGAAATGAATAACCATGAAAAACTGAGTAAACTATGCAAATAATTGTCTTGCGAATCAAAAAAAGAACGAGAGAATTAGTAGATAAAACTCCAGAATAAAATTACTAAATGCTGGAATGTCAGGTGTAATTACACTGCCACAAATAAAAACAACAACAACACAAACAGATACACGCATACATATAAACAGTATATCTATCTTGATGTTGTTATCAGTTTGTGACATTGAAACAATGGTTCAAAACGAATAAACCAAATCCATTTTCCACATACGTATACCATGAATAATTATTGTAAATATCGGTAGAGAAAAAAAAACACAGGATCTTAATGAATCAGTTCTAAAAAGGGAGAAAGAGAGAATGAGTGATATTTATCACATCAGTTATGAAAAACAAACAAAAAAATGAAGATGTAGCTTTTTATCTAATGAAAGACATTGGTTCATTGATTTACATTTTTGTGTAGAACAAGAGAGAAATAAGGACATTCAGAGAACAATCTCTTTTATTTCACGATAAAAAACAAACAATCCAGAAAAGAATAATTAAAAGAATGAAAAGAGAACAATGCTTAATAGAACAAAAAAAAGAGGGAAAAAAGTTTTAAAGAAAATATAAATAAAGAGAACATTTTCTATGAATCAAAGAATTCAAAAAAAAACGAAGGAAACAAATGGAACAATAATAAATACACATTTTATGTAATTACTCTAGAAGAAAGACAATTTAAGCGACATTCAATATTATGTATACTTAGATTAATATTATTAACTGTACTATTGTATATTTATTGTACTCTTATCATATCAACTCATCAAGAGGTAGAATTCCTTTCATACACAAATACACACATACAAATATATACAGTTACATATAATAATTTATACGCACATATTCAGTACAGTGTATATTGCACAAATATACACATTATATAAGTAGATAAATAAATAGTATTATTCACATTAACAATAGTAACATGGTTTTATAAACAAAGTTAAATGATAATTAGGGTTACATTTTAATTAAATAAAATTAAAAAAAAGAGAAATGAAATGAAATAATATGATATGCACATGGTAAAAAAAATGATATTAGTTACTGAGTTCTCATTTTTTTCTTTTTTTCTTAAATATTATACAAATGGTCAAGAAATTTAAATCAAATGAAAAGAGAAATAAATGTGTGAAATTTGATTTAAGTAGTAATAGTAGTAGTATAGTGCTAGTTCTCGTTTTTAAAAGAAGAGACAGAAAAGAAAGATATTGAACAGAATATAGAAATAATAATGAAAAGATATATTGTAAAGGATATTTTATGAAGAGAGATAGAAGACTAAATAATATATATATATATATATATATATATATATATATATATATATAAACATTTTGTTTGTTTTTGATGTACATGTATAGCAAGTAGTGCACAGCCTAAATTGTATAGAATAAACGTTTCTACAGAAAGAAAGAAACAAAAAACAAACATATATGAGTAGTTTTATTTGCCTAGAAAAATATATAAACAAGGGTTTGAAAAAGACAGTAAGCAACCGTAAATGGGTAAAAGATAACATCAGAATTTTCTAATTGTACATTGTATACAATGGGCTAGTCACACACCCACACCCACACACATATACATAATACAGCGAAGATGGTGATGATGACGATGATTAGCACAGAGTAAGTAGTAAAATATGCACATAAATACATAAAAGAAGTAAATGAATATAAAGATAGAAACAAGAAAGTTGAACACAATGCTACATAATCCTTGTGAAAAGTGCAAATAGTACTGTAATATACATAGTAGTAGTAGTAGTACTGGTAGTAATCACAGTATAGCGAACAAAACGGAAGATTCTTCAATGTTCAATAACATCATTCACTATATACGAAGAATGATATGATTATTTCAATAATGAATTAATCAGTGATATAAACAGTTTTCTTTTTTCTTTCGTTTATGTTTCTTTTTTTTCAAAAAGAACTCTTCAAATCAAAATAATAATCATAAAAAAGAAATAAGTGTACACACATATATAATACACCACAAAGTTAATCATAATCATAGAAATAATTGATGGTTTGTTTGTTTATTTATTTTCTTTTCCATCATAACTACATTACATATCAATTGTATGTTGTGTTGGTCGAATAAAATATAATGAATTCGGTTTAGATGAACGTTCAAATACATGATCAATTGATGATTTTGATATATTTGATTGATATGAAAATCTATTTATTATTTCAATAGATGGATTAGTATCAGCTAAAGATTTAGATACAATCGGATTAGTAGAATATTCAATCTAAAAAAAAGTAAATAAAGAAAATAAAAGAGGATAAATAAAGAAAACAGACAAACTTCAATGAACAAATTAAAGAAATAGTGAATAATGGAATAATTATATAAATTCAATGTAGTAAAGAAGACATGTTCTTATTATGAGATTGTATTATAAAGATTATTGAATGTTATAATCTAGATCACGAATTGATCTTCAGTTAGATATTTTTTGATTGAGATCATGAACCGATTGATGTTAAACCACCATTGAAAACCTAGAAGCACTGGACGGCCGATTCGTCTTATTATGGGACTCCTCAACAGTGCGCATCCCCGATTCTACTCGCGGTATTCGAACCTAGGGCCTTTAGTCTCGCGCGCGAACGCTTAACCTTAACGATGTTAATGTCTAACCTCAACCAATCCGGTGAAAATCAGAAAGCACGGAATGTCTTTTCAAATTCAATGCAGGACTCCTTAGTAATTTTTATATATAATCTAAATGTAGATCAAAACCAGGATTATTAAGTCTTGTGACGAGCGCTTAGTATTGAGACATTTGAGTTGTCATCCCATGGTGTACATTTCTAACTTCAATCAATCACTATTATTGATAATATTTATCTCATACCTGAGATGGTTGGACTTCACTGGTTATGCCTTTATACTAAAACCCCTGAAATTACCTTTTCGAAGTTATATGCTAGTAAGCATATGTTGATTCTGGATTGCAGAATGTTGTATAGATTTTTATTGAGTCTCTTACCAAGATTAAAACATTTTTAGTGATTTCTGGTTTCCATTGCTTGTCTAAGACAAATTCGTGATGTGAACTATCAAGAACGTACTTTCGATAATGCCACATAGAGAAGCTGTAGATGAAATAACTCATTTACTTGGTAAAAAAGATTTTGTATTCAACCTTAAGTCACACGAGTTGTGTTTGGGTTAGGTGGTATTAAGCAGTTATTACCTGCTTCGGTTTGGGCACTCGGGCAGTATCACAGCCCTCACACATATCGAATGAGATTTGTGTGGCGCATATGTATTTGGTGCCTCCTTGATTAAGCAGTTAACTAGACTGAAGTTGACGGGACGAGGTCTGAACCACTGGCTTGATAGTTGAAATGTGACTGCTGTAACCAATAAAACAACACTTCATAGTACTTATATTCACTGAACACAAACAGCATAATCTATAATATTGCGTGATTACCAGAATGAACCTTATGAATTGTGAAAAATTAGGAATTAGAAAAATGATAGTACGAAAGATCTAATGCGATCGTTCTTGGGTTGATAGGTTTTTACAAATATCCGATTCTCGAACACGTTACATAACGTTGGAAGACGATTCAAATGGGACTATGTAACCAGAGCTAATGAAGTGTTCAAGGTACGAACTATTCATTTACTTATACTCCATTTTTATTAGCAAGATCAGGTGATGCGTTTGGTAACAGTACAATACAAGACTGTACAACTTTAGTAAGAAAAAATATTATTGCGCTAAACAGGGAACATTGTATCATCATCATAGTAGTTTCAATTTTTTTAATACTGGAAGAATCTTCAAAAGGGTAAAACGACAATAATAATAATACAGATGATGAACCGATAGACGTTAGACCACAAATGAAAACCCGGGAGCATTGGATGGTTGTTTCGTCCACAACCCTACACTAAAAATAATAATAATAACAATAAAGATGAAAATACACAAACACTGTAACTGATACTAACTAAATACAAATTTACTATTTAACTACTATAACAGATAAACAATAAAGACAACATGATTGAATTACGTGCAAATTGTAACCTAGCAAACTGTAATAATGATTTATACGGTTGGCTTATAGAGTGTAATTATAAATAAGAAATTTTGCAAAAAAAAAAGGAAACCACTAGAGCGCATTTGTGTTAGAGTTAATTCATCATATACACACGTTAAGCAATACGTAACATGTTGAAAGAACTGGGAGTATATAACATGCAAATAAATACCGACTAATTGACCTGGTATATATATATATATATATATATATATATATATATATATATATATATATATATATATGGAAATTAAAATTACACAATTTATAATTGATTTAGGTATACTGCTTTTTGGATAGGTTATACATTACACAAATGATCAAACTGCATCACGAGACAAGCCCTAACTTCGAATCCTGAAGGGAAGTGGAAAAGAGGAAGGCCAAATAACACATTACATTGGGAAATAGAAGCAGATATGAAAAGAATGAATAACAACTGGAAAGAGCTGGAAAGGATTGCCCAGGACAGGGTTGGATGGAGAATGCTGATGAGCGGCCTATTCTCCTCTTTGAGGGGTAACAGACGTAAGTGAGTAAGTAAGTAATACTCTTTTTTAAACTGCCATAGGACGGATGCCTAGTAATTAAAGTATTCGGCCTTTAACAAGATAGGTCCGACACGTGAACTCTACTCCATCGAATACATTTTAAGGAAGCCTGATAATATTATTATTTTAATAGTTGAACTCATGAGTCGATCTAAGCTAGATCACCATTCAAGACGTGAAAGCATTGGACAGTCGTTTTGTCCTAGCATGGAACCACTCAGTAGTATGCATCCATCATCCCGCATGCGGGACGCGAGCTCAGAATCATCAGTTTAGCGTGTGGACGCCTAACCTATAGACCATTGAGCCTAACTTCAATCGACTCATGATTTAGCGCAACCCCTCTTCCATTGTTTGAGACCGAAAGTCTAGCTTAGATTGACTCATGAATTCAACTATTAAAATTACTCCGATCTCCACAAACCCGCATTCTGATAATATTATTATTCTCATTTGATTTTAGTGAAGTTAAGTTCTCCATTCTAGATAGTTTAAGCGTAGAATCTACATTACCTTTCGAGACAATATGACCGTTCAAAATTTCAGATAAAAGTGATGTGTTGGGATTTTTGTTCGTATGACTAACCATTTGTTTTGTTGTTGTTGTCTCATGTCCTGCCAAGGTCAACAAAATAAACACCTCATTATTTCAACATGAAGTTTGTGTTGATGATGTTGATCATAAAGATAATCGAAGCTTTATGATTAAAATCATTCAGTAAATACACCAAAATGTCACTACACCTAATGAGTGGTTTTAAGCTGATCACATAGACATGGACATGATAAAATCAGCTATATTTTTAAACAAATTACTTAAAATCTCCAAACACCAAATTAGCAAGTGTTATTCAATGACTTCATACATCAGCTTACGAAATTTTGTACATCATAAAGCACAGCAGCTTAGAAGTCAGAAGATTACGTAGATCTATAAATTTTACCGACTGACTTGTCATCTTTACCTAAATGTGATAGTCCTGTCACACACACACACACACTCCCAATGTCTCAAATCTCAGACAGTCAAATAGCAGTATACAATGTCCTTAGGAAATAAGTTGTCCAAACAAATCATAAGTGTTTATTTAATATAAACATAACTTAAAATAAATTATCCTATTAGCTAACATTCTACACATTTCCAATTGTAACAATCACTAAATAGTAATGTGAAGTTATGATTTTAAAAATAGAACAATATAGGAACAACTTCATGAGCTGCATCATCCAAGAAAGTACGGTTTCTATGTGTTTAGTAATAAATAATCTTATCTATACAAACCTAAAATATAATGAGCATCTATATTCACTGCATAGTCGGTCAGTTAGTTATACACAATACAAAATGCAACATATTTACCCATCAGGCCAAGTTCATACACTAAATCACTACAGAAAAAGGAGATAGTAAATCGACTGGTTTTTATTAGTACAACAATAATTCGATTATTTTAATAGCCTATATAGAAAATTTATTGATAATGTAATACAGATCGATAATTATTTCAGTTATGTTATTGTATTGCTATTGTTATTACAATTACTGGGCTCCAACTCTACCTGTTTTTATCACTGTAACAAAAACTGTGCACAGACCCTGTTTTAAATTTTACCTGAATAACTGTAAATACTGATTGTGTGCAATCATGCGCTTTTCTAAAAAGCTTACAAATTATTGTGATATAAAATACTGAGAATCATTAACGGTAACACTACAATTCTAGAGTATTTCCTATCCAATCTATCTCTTAAAGAAACGAGAAAGCGATAATATTGAACTTAACACGTTCAATATACCGATGAATGAAGATAATTGTAGTGTATAATGTAGTTGAAATACTTCTCAATTAAAGATAAATGATAGAAATTAACAACTGGAGAAAAAATTCTGTCTTTAGAGTACCAAATGGTACATTTTGAATTCCTATAGTTTAAAAATAACTCAGTAAAAGTTAGATTTTTATACACTACTGTTTTAATCCTATCAGTCAGTCTTGAATGCTGTTAGAGGTATGAGAGCGGTTATCACTTCCCGGTTGCCCACACCGTAGAAGGGTTCTTCTAGAGGTACCTGAAAAGGAAATTGGATTAGAGATGATCTTAGTGACCTGAGGGCGTGACCGCAGTGCCCAAGGGACAACTGCTTGAGGTCGGTTACACAAGACCTTTTTATGAGTAATTTTCGTGTTAGCTCCGTACTTGTTGAGACCTAACAGCCGGAGACGAATATCCGTGGGATAAGGTGAGGTGTGCATCTTTAGGGTCGACCTTTCCTAACCCCACCCCTCCTTGTGGAAAGGCAGCATCGCTGTTATACTGGTTATCTGAAGGAAACACCTTGCTGTCGTCACACCTCTGTACAGTCAACAGTATGACTTCGCTTTCGAACCTTGGGTTTGCTGCTTTTAGTCTTACCACACTTCAACCGACATATCTGATATGGTAGGACATTAAAGAACGATTGTTCCAGCCAGTATAACTCGATTGGTTCATCACAATAGGCAAGCCCGACAACCACATCAAGGTAGCAACAACGGTCCATTAGATTTAAGTGAACTAATGTTAACATCTTAAATTATAAATCTTGTATACTTTATTTTATAACAAAAAAACTAAGTTATAGTCCAGGCCAAATCAACCCATAATGTTATGAAATGTCAATCTATAAATAAATGATCTATCTTATAGAAATTATTCCTTTATTTTTAAATGAATTTAACAGTTGTTAGTACACTACAGTGTGTATAAAACTAATCTATTCCAACTACTGCTAAGATAGAAAAAGAAATCTGTATAGTTTACTAGAAAAGTATAAATAAATAAATGAGATACTTGAATTTGAAAAATCCTGAAACTATTTCATTTAAACATTTAATACAAGGTATTTTAGAAGATGTAGATTTAATTAATTAATTAATTTGTTTGTTTGTTTGTTTATCTTTTAATTGTAAAGTAAACAATCAAAGCAATGCATATACATATGACATAATTAAATAGATAACAATTCGTTATCATTTATTATTCTCAGGCAGTAGTACATAGTAGTCTTCAGAATGTGAAGTATTCATTCACCTATAACATATCTATTTAATATAATCTATACAATAAAATGTTAAAGTATATTGTAAATAGTTCAAAGATATCAGTATAATCAAAAAACTTGTGTATAATTCTATACTGTATAAAAGAATATTACTATTCACAAATGTTTACTATGTTACTATGACCACTCTTATTGATAAGAATAAATGTATAACAAGAATGTGACAGGTAAAGATTTATTAACTTTATTATTATCAAAGTAAAAATGTGTAGTTATATACATCATACATCAAGCAAATTTATCAATGAACAAACTGCATTGGATTGATGAATAATATTATAATAGGGGTTTGTGGAGATTGTAGTAATTTTTTAATAGTTGAATTCATGAGTCGACTTAAGCTAGATCACTAATGAAAACCTAAGACCAATGAACTGCCGTTTCGTCCTGATATAGGACACTTGAGCAGTGCGCATCCACGATTCAACACACGGAACTCGAACCCAGGACCTTTGGTCTTGTGCGCAAGACCTGAATAATTTATTCAGTAATGATTTTAACAAAACTTATAAAATCACTTTTTTTATCCCATAACATTATCATTGAAATTATAACCAAATATATGTTATTTTGTTTGATAGATAAATTAAACAGATTATTTGTGGAGTTAATTGATTTAAATATTCTAATGTGTTTTGAAAGCAGCTAGAAAAATCATTTAAAAGCTCCAAAAAACACATTGTAGAGAAAATCTCAGTTCTTTTTTTTTAAACATTAGTTTTCCGTAAATTTACAAAGTTATGTGAGATTTATATACATGAACCACAGATTCTGTGGAGACAATGATAGCAACTTTAGACCAAAGACTAGTAGTGAAATCCAGGACGCGCATTTCGCTCCATTTTGAGACTCGTCAGTTGGATCTACCTGCATCTCAGAGTTGATGTTCACTCCGGGATAAGAACCCAATATCGTTCGCTTCAAACGCCATCGCGTTATCCATTTAGTTACTGAGTCTTGATAACCCCTAGCTTGTACAATGAGGTGAAGTTTAAATTCATTATGTATTTTTGTTTGTATCTTCCCATTTGGATTCCACTACTAGCCGCCATCCATCTTTGTTTTAATGCTTGTGACTTAAGACAGTATAGAGGCAACCCGAACAGGATGCACATATACTAATAAGAGACTGATCAATTGCAGTCCTAAACATCAATGGGAAGACACAAACAAACAATACAAAATGAATTTAACTTTAAACTAGTGAATTCCAGTCCAAATGGTACACATCTTCGAATTCAGTAGTTTCACCAAAGAAAACTAATCATTATTTTAGTATTGTCGGTAATAACTAGAACACTTCTGATAGTGTAGACTGTATTTTATTTTACATTGTTGATAAGATATCAATAAAAAATAAATAATGCCTATGAACGCAAAGTTACCGGCTATACTTATATAGTATCGAATTTATCATATACTAAGCGATTTGTAAATATAAACTGATTACACAATCAGTCAGTCATACGCAACGTAGAAATTAGGCAATATATTGGCATTCATTCAATTTGCCATATGACGTTAGCACAGCGAAATGTCAGAGAAGTATAAATAGTAACAGTACTACTGTTAATAGTAAAGAATAAACATAAGACATGATTACAGAAGAAAAAATGGACTAAGAGAATTTTTTTAAAATTTAAAGGGTAATTGATAAACTAAGGATCTAAGGGAGGATGAATAGTGGATGCTCCATTGTGAACGATTGCGATCTATGTCACCAAAGGTCTCTTTTAACTATTGATTACAACAATCGCGTAGACACATCATTTCATGATGTCACGTTTTGGTTTGCGCCCCCTAACTTTCTGATAGACTAAATACGGAAACATTTTGGCATCATTTGACTATTCAATGAGAGAAACGAATAATAATAGTGTGGCACCTTCCATTCACTTAATTAGTGGAACATTAGTTGCTTCAAGATTACATATAGGCCTTGTTCTTGAATAATTACATGAACCATGAAGAAAGAGAAATAGTAGAGCTTGATAAAAATGTTTGGCTATAATTTCTAGTGAGTTATGTCACTATGTTCCTGGTTCTACTTATAAAGGATAGATTCCCATCCAAAGCAAATAATAGTTGTTAAGTTATGGATAGTGTCTTATTCAATTTCACTATTTTTATCAACTTATTTAACCAGGTGCAAACTCGTGTATTAGGCTTTGATCCACACACTAAATGCGAAGGCTTGTGATACTACCCGATTGCTCAAACAGAAGTATATGGAGTGCAATTCAAACGTAGGGGTTTTAGTGGTTGAAAACCATACAATTCCAGTAAATTTAGGCTTTCTTCGTTATGCACATTTATCCTAAACCGATATGGAGAGCCAATCAGAAGTGACCTAAAGGACAAATGCAGTCCTTTGGCTAAGAAATGGGTCAATTTCCTAAGGATAGAATGCTATATATATGAATAAGTATGCACAGCATTATATTCGGTAGCCAAATACATTTTCTCACTCAATCTTGTGTTCTCGCCCAAGATGTCAGTTGGGAGGTTAGCGTGTCGCACGCTGTGTATCAATATCAGAATTGCCACACTGCCCGTTAAAACATAAACAATACACATTTAAAAATGTTACCATTTTTTCATACCAGTAATCAACTTAACACCCTAATCATGAAACCTTACCACTTGATGAGAAAATTTATTCCTCTAATTACTTTATCGAATGAGAAGAGTAAATTGTGTTTATTTTCGGAAAAAAACAATGGAAAACATTAAGCAAACTCTGAAAAAAAAACATGTAAAATAACCAGACAATGAAAATACGCTTCTTTAAATTACTTTATGAAATAACAAAATACATTAAAACTAATTTATTCTATATGTGGTTAAATTAAGAATACGTTTATAAGTATACTCCTTGAATAACATCTTCAAACCGTAATCTTTCCGATTACCGCTTATACTCTTACTAACTCCACCACTACGGGATTTCAATCAGCAACCTCATCTCCGTGCTAGTGTGGTATGCCAACTCGAACTGTTGTATGTACATACGAAGTTCGACGTTGTTACTGTCTGTCTGTCTTATAAGTATGCTTGTTTTTTTCAAAGAACCAATACTTTCCATTATTCATTGAATAATAAATAAACAAAATTAAAAAAAAACAATTCCGTCCAACAATCAATAATATTTATAACCTAGCACAAAAGACAACATAACACTTCAAACTTATCCTTATTTACTAATAATATAGTTCAACATTATAATAAAATGTTGAGAAGGAAAACAATTTATAAAAGAAAAAAACTATATGAATATTTAATATTGAAAAATATTGTAATAAAAAACAAATAATCTGTATCACATTGACATCAACAACAGTCAGTAGTAAGTCAGTCAGTCAGCTACAATGTAGGACCAGGCACATATATGCGTCGGTCCAAGTTGCCATACCTCATTAACAGAGAGAGATGGACACTGGATTCATAAGAGTAGTTAAGTCAATGATGATAATATATAAAAGAAAGGTTGCATATAAGGATATAGTACTTATGGGTTCCAAATTTATAAACACTACAATAAATTTGGTAATGACATGAAATCAACTATCAGTGATACAAACGTTTCTTATTATATATTAAATACTAATACAAGTTAAAATAATTGATTCTTTGAACATATGAAAAATAAAGATATTTTGATAAAATTTTGTTTATCAGTTTAAGGGATTTGTGGAATTTGTTAATGAGATGGTGAACAGATCCAAGTTAGATAACTACTGAGTATCTGGAACATACTGATTAAGTGTTCCGTCTTAGCGCATACGATCACGGCATTAGGGATCGAGCCCAATGCCTTTGGATCTAGCTTTGTTTTAACTAATTGCCGATACTGTATGACTAACTTCCAATATCTCCGATGGGTAATTACGTGACAACTGACAGGACTGAACTACATTGATCACCATTCCTCATTAGAAGTTCGGGAATTACCTCCTAAAATCAAGGTTAGTTAATGTACAGAAAATCGAGGGTATTTATAGTGTATCAGATGGCCTCGTGTTTCTGGAAGGTTCTGGAACTATGCTAAACGCAGAAGAAGGATAGTTAATCATCCAATGAGAAATGTGACACGTGACTTGACACTTTCTAGATGTCTCTGAGAGACCCCTACTCAACGCTGATTGGATCAACTATTTCCCAATGTTATCAGAACCCCTCCGAATTATTCTTCGGAAATGTTTTGAATCCCCTCAGTATTGATGAGATCGCGAACGTATAAAATTTGGCAGTAAGAAATTCATAAAGGATTATGAACAATCAAGATATTTCATTTTAGTTAAATCCCATTTAAATATATACATCATAAGAATAAAAAAACCTTTAAAAATTTGTATAATTCTATTAAGTTTCTAAAGTGATGATGAATTACAATCCCATTAAGACTGCAATGTTACTTAAAACCCCATTTCAATAATCTCAAACCTACATGGTTCAAACAATCCACCCTACTTACCAATTATTTAAGTAATAAAATAGTACCATTAACCTGTATACAACAACCATTGAAATATTTTCCAAAACTTCATTCGATCACGAAGTTGTAGTACTTTGTTTATTGATTTATTTAAGACACAAAGTTAATGAAATCACATAGAATTTTTATGATCCCAATATTATAAACGACAATAACATTAGCTTAAAAATAACAATGCATATTCGGATTAAAATGTTTCTCAAATGTTAACATATTCATTAATTTGGCTTGTGGCTGGTAGTGCAGTACAGGATGCGGATTTCACTCTACTTGGGACTCATTAAATGGATGTGCCAATATCCGTGTTGATATTTACACTAGTGCGAAACTTAAACAACAAGAAAACTTAAAAAGGAATGGAGGACAAACCTAAATCGAAAGTAATAAGTATTACTAAGCATTGACTACAAATATTTTATTATTTTGCAAAGCCAACACATACATACTTAAACACTTGACTGATTGGCTGATCGCTAGTAAATAGTTCAACATTTTTGTTAATCATTCATAGTCCACTATCCAAACTTTATAATCATTGAGTATTTGAGAAAAATATCGTGTACACAATTCAATTTTTATGTATAATAAATGATTTCAATAGTTAGGTGGATAACGCGATAACACTTGAGGCGAACGGTACTGGGTTCGAGTCCAAGAGACGACATTAACTCTGCGATGCAGATACATCTAACTAAAGAGTCCCAGATAGGACGAGAAGCGCGTCCTGGACTTGACTGCTAGCCACCATTTATCTCTGCTGACATTGATATATTGGTTATACAATAAAGAAATGGAATAAAGTTGTATTCTATTTTGTTACTATTTTTCCCATTGAATTATTACAACGTAGATTCAGTGTACAACGACGAAAAAGAAACAATATTAAACATCATATATATAATACAGGAAATTGTTTATATACTACTTATTAAACAAAAATATCGACGATGAGCAAGCTAATAGTATTTCGTGCAACAAAACTAAAGTATGGTCAAGTGATTGAAATTATGTAAAGTTTATTACAGAAATAAAATAACAATATATATAGAGAGAGTTAAGCTGTATGTGCATACATATATATCAGTGAGTGCATAGTTTAATTCATCATGAAACTTTTTTAATTAAAAAAAACCCACCACATGATAACAACAATAATATACAGCTACCTTTGTATTGTAAAAGATGGAATGACCTTCATTTCTAGAACCAACATTTTGTTATACCAACTATACAATAATTGATAAGAATATAAATAATATACAAATGGATAGATATGAATGAATGGGTATATGAAACAATCAAACATAACTTTTCATGTGGTATATTAATTATCTAATATGTCATTATTTTTTTATCATATACGTGGTCTAGAATAACTGTAGTGTTCAGATGGTGGTTGGATGTAGTCAACAGGAAACCATGAACCCAGGTCTATAGCATTCGATCTGCACTAAGAAAGACTTGACACACACATAAATGTCCTAAAAGCAGAATTCCAGGTTCCCATTTTATTTACAAACACGAATAGTAAATCGATATCATTAATTGGAATATAATTCATTGTTTCATGATCACAGAAATTGTTGGAGGGATTACATTGAGTTATTTATTACATTTACAAACTGTCATGATTGGCTATTTTTAACTTGAATACTTTTAGATTTTAATCATTTGATATCACCATGTTGAAACACCGGCTTTGGTGATTTGCACATGTGTTAGGAATGTCAACCCGGCATCTTTGACGATGAGCACTATTTTTAGGCGCTAAGGATAAATCGAAAGAGCGGAGAAGTGTATTTATGAAATGGACTACTGGTATGAAAGAAAGGTATATGGGGATGACATCTGTTGGTTTATTATGACGCCCTGGTTGTACTCCTAGAGATTGTACAACTCGGTAGCTTGAGACATTATTAGACATAACTCAAAATAGAAGTCAATGGAACCCTAGTACATTTTTCCTTGATATTCTTCACAAAAAGTGATAGGAACTCATTTAACTGAAAGGATTCTTCCTGGTTATATATATTTTAAAATGAACTATCTCTCTCATTATAAACTATTCTCTTCCGTTCATTTTTACTAATTTAATTATTTTTGACGATGTACCTCATTCCATCATATACCTCTTCATGATTTCATCTTATTTGTGTGATTTATACTTTTTTTACTGACCAGCCGTGTCTTGAATAAATCAAAAAATATCTCGACCTATGGTGTGGTGAATGCTACTTGTGTTGACAGACTCAAGTAGTATGTAACAGCAATTGGGAGTGGAATGCTTGCCAGTAGAACAATGAAACAAAGAGAGGAAGCGAAACAGGGGACAATTGGGATAAAGACAGAATTCAGGAAATCATACAGTGTGTATTGGACAATTGAAGGAAGATGTACGAATTCTGAAACTCAATATCTTGATTAAGATAGAAAATAATTGCAACCACATCAAATTACTCAATACACGTGGTATGATACGGTAACGTGGGCCAATGTATACGTATTTCAGGCTCTATATCGATTATGGCTGACTATCGCGCCAGCTGTGATTGTCTAGTTGATCAATGGATGAAAAGCAGTTGAACTCTACATAGACAAGTGACCTGGCAAACACCATTCACTGAAATCTAATTAGGAATATATGCGAAATATTATCTACCATCAATAGGACGTAAAACTCATACGAAACATTTTGCTCAAAATGATAATACAGGTCTGTAATTGAACAGCTTCTTTAGCCAAAGGAACATAATAGACTTAGTGGATTGATTGAATAATGTTTGTGACAAATATCATCAGTGTTCAAACTCATACTCAAAACTGCTTCATTTTAAGTAAAATATTCCCAACTAATCTGCTTACGCATCTCAATGCCATCGACACTAAGTCTGTACATGAAGATATATTCAGACACCTGATGGACTAATGGACTGGAAGTTCAATGTGTAGATAGATCAAACTCATTTGGAATTTTTCAGTGATTTCTCGCCAGTTTTAGAGAACCATAAAAATGCTGAAAACACTTCGACCTATCAGCATATTTTAGAAATTTCCAAGAAAAATCTAGTAAACGATTGTCTTCCTTATTTTGACTGGACAAATACTGAAATTGTTACTAGTTTTAGCATGTTCGCAAAGAGTTCTAGAACTACAAGGTCATATAATTATATAAATACTCTCGTCTTTTTTGCAAAAAGAACCATAGAAACAAAACCCTTATACTTTTCACCTGTTTTCTTTTCACGGATTCATGAGTAAGTGGGACTAGGAACTTAACGTTCTAGCTCATCAAGTTTAACCAAATGTTGAAATATATAAGTACTATTGTCATGAATTTCAAGTCATTAAATAGTTAAAGGTTTAAAATAATGAATGAGAAAAGTTTTAATGGAGAACTGAGATGGACCAAGAAATAATTATACATCTAGCAAGCAAATTCCATATACTTATTTTTTGTAAAGTGAGTACAATAAGCCGATAACGTTTATCATACATTAATTAAAATCAATCTAAGTCTTATTATTTTGGATTTCTCAAAAAATGTCTCACTTGTTAAGCCGTGCATGAACTAGTACGGTCAAGTGTACAGACGGTTTGCTCTACCTTTCAAAGTGCTCTCATAGCTAAGTGTTTACACTTTATGCCAAGAGAGTCCTACTCTATCCCCTCAGGCGGCATGTGATTTTTTTAGAAAAAATAAATGGAAAGCAAACGCTCAAAGTTGGACAATCCTGATTCCAAATCAATAGTGTATACGGGCTCCAAGATTTATAGGAAACGAATGGTGTGAAATTATTTTCGATTGTTAGCTACTTTGAGAATGCAGCGCTTGACATGGCTTCCCTCAATTGTGGATCAGAGCTTTAAGTCAAAAGAAACTATCTGTTTCGGTTCGGATGACAGGACATTATCCCGGCAAATACAGATATTTTTTAGTGTTATGCTTTTTATTTTCAGTGCCCAGTTAATCGTACCAGATTTCATGTGAATTAAACAACTGTTTCTTGAAGCTAGGGAGAGTAGCTGGTCCTTATAGATTGTTCCCAGTTGTTTTAAAAGATCGTAGTTCAGTTTTATAAATTAGATGAACTGAGATATTAGCCTCCGTAAGGAAGCTAGAAATCAGACTGAATGTCTCAGCTTATAGAACAAGATAAGAGTTCACTTGTGACAACCACAAAGGAATCACTTTGAGCAATATTTCATCTAAAACATTAGGATCCATAACTATCCAACGCTTAACTGCAGAGTGTGAATAGCAAACCTGGGAAAACAAGACTGATTTCATGCCTTAGCGTGAATGTACAAATTAAATGTTCAACCTTCGTCAGGTTTGAGAATATAGGTATACTACTAACACTTAACTGTAGTTATATTCCTTAGACTTGAGGTGGAACCCAACTCTGTTAGTTGGATTTGTTAGAATGAGCGTTAGTCATGTGACGTATAAGTATTTGTCACTGTTTAGATTTTTTGGTTTTATCTGTAGACAAAATAGTCAACTATCGTCACATTATAGGGTTACTTGATCAATCTACGTGTATATTCTACAAAAAAGTCTTTAAGAATACGTCATTATGTAAAGACGATATTAGCTGAGTAGATTAAGAATAAAGTTCTCTGTTCCTACCTAACACTTAGTCACAGAAGAAAGAAGAGTATAGAATAACGCTAAACTAAAGATTTGGAAGAGATAGAATGGGCATAATTGTTCCAATATCATCAATTTTGGCCCATGTCATTTGAAGTCTACAACCACGGATTAGTTATTATAAGGTTTCCAACCAGGGAATCTGCATCTATGAGGACGATGAAACCTCAGAGATCAGGGACTTGAAAGATTAATATAGTTTTGCTTGACCTACTTGGCTCTAGCTATTTTCCAACCAACTCCTACCCTAGCCAGTCTCTAAGATATATGGCGGATATATATGCGTAAAATGTCTTTAGAGCAGCTCAGTTGATAAACTTATAGCTCCATTGACTAATTTACCTTTTTGATACTCTGTCCCTAAACTAACTACTATTCGTAATCAACTGTTAGAGACGTTCAATGATATTGCATAAAATCAATGCTAGTGGAGCGGTTGTATAATTGCTTAACTCCCTCTAGATGTCGAGTTACGTAACTCTTAACTTTCTATCCTGAGATCTTACTTATTCTTTGATCTGTACTTCTCGTGTACTTCCATATTTACACGGTAGCCGAAATTGATTCTACTCCTCTTTTAATTTCGTTTTTTCTTTGCCATTCAATGTGGCAACTTGGACTAACACAAATCCGTGCTGTACCTTACATTTGTTACGAATAACTGATATATTTCAATATCTCCACTAGTAATCAACTCTGAAAGGACTCCTAAAATAACTTTAGTCTATTCTAGCTGATAAATACAGGAACATCAATTGTTGCGACTCCAATTTGATACAATGTTAGTTAACCATCCCATATGAGTATTAAGCTATACATATTTAATATCCTTATTTACTGATAAGTTATTATTAACAATCTGAGAAACTAGTACAAATCAATTATTATAACTCAACAAAATTTAGCTGATAGATAATACAACTATCTATTCACCAACAGGGTCACGAGCCTCAACCAGTTTCCCTTTAAGCTCTACAGCCAACTGAACCATTAGTTCTAATCCTGTCCACTTTTTACTTTGGTATGGTGTGAAAAGCTTGGAATTGCCAGTCGGTCACGCTCTTACAGCACTACTTAAGTTTGATAACAAGTGTTCTCTCCATTACCTAAACTCTCTCACTACTGAATATATATATTTCACTTACCAAGTAACTATCATCTTCAACTGTAGGCTGAAATCGTCTGTTTTCCAATTCCGGTAAGCTATCCACAGCATGTAAAAGATTATGTTCAGATTTAGAAAATGGTGCTTTTAAGTATGAATTATTTTGTGCGACCGATAATGTCGGACGTCGTGTAGTTGTATTGAAATGATTATTTGGTTGTGAAACATAATATTGACGTGATCCTGAAGAGATATCAGGACGAGAGCGGAAATAATCACGTGATATTATAGTAGTAGTTAATGGTTTTGTGACAGATGGCGATGCTGAAGAATATTGAAATGGTGATTTATAAAAGATAGGACCATCAGTTAAATATGATGAATTTGGTGGTTTCAAATTAATCTCATTATTTTCATTATTTATTCGTAATGGATGCATGAGATTATATGTGGATGATGGCTCAGCGCTGCTTGTTTGTGATAATATCATTGAACGACTCATATGATTTGATTGATTCTCGACAGGTTGTAAATGATGATACATGGAATTAGAAGAATTTAAATGTGGTGGATTAGGAAAACAATTACTGTTTTGATTAAACTTCCATGTATTTGAATAATTGTGATTATTATTAGCGTTAGCATTGTTATTATCATTATGATTATTATTTAAATTAACAATTGGATCAAAATGAAACTCATTAATTAGATTTCCTGACTCACGATAATCATGATCATGTAAATCTTTATACTGGATTCGACCCCTGCGATCAACCATTTCTTGTGTAATATATGGTGAATGCTTAGAAACTGGTATACTAGCATTTTCATCAACAATTTCTAAGCCATGAGGATGGTATGGACTTGTGGAACGTGAGAATGGAATTGGAAACTGAGGCATTAAATCACCACCACTTCGAGTGATCCAATTATTATCATTATCACTTTTAAAAGATTTCAAACGAGTTGGTGAATTGACTAAACAACTTTCTTTGGCTGTAGGCATACCATAACTTGGAAGTAATTTTGATTCTGAAGTAAGATATTGAGGCAGTGCTCTTTGTCGACGAAATCCTTGGGATAGCTTACGTGCAACACCTCGATTTCCAAAAGAATTGATATTATGTCTGTAGGAACCACTTTCAACCTCTCCATATGTGTGTTGAGAAGAAATAGATACTTGTCTGCCAGGTGTAATATAAGGTACATTCACTGAAGATCTCTCTCCACTATTTTCATCTGATCCTGGCTCTTGATAAGAACCAGATCCAACATCCTTGTTAACATCTCCAGAAGGTTGAAAGACTCGCTGAGAATTTAACATACTAGGGTCACAATTACAAAAGTAATTATTGTCATTATTGCCATTTTCTGACTGCATTCTGGGAAATACTTCATTGTCTTCTCCACTCCCACATTCAGGTAATTGATTATTTGTTCCATTAAATTTGTTCAAATGATTCGACGCATCATATTCGTCTCCAACCCCACCAGAAGCACTAGCAACAGAAGAAGCTGGACCTTTAACTTTTACGACAGCATCTTCATTTTCAGAGAGGCCCGAACCTTCTTCATCTTCTCCACCAGCAATCCAATGACTAGCGAGTGTGAGAGGAACAGCTTTTGTCATATCATGATAATTACTATTTTCTCCTTGATCGACCATTACAATGACAGCGTGTGTGCAACTTGTGTCGCATCGCGTCCCTGAACCAGCCCCAACAACACTTGCTGTACTTCCTATAGTGCCTCCACTACTTCTAAGATGAGCTGCACCTGCACTTATAGGTCGACGATTTGATGAATTGCTGTTCGTTGTTCCTATACCAGGTTGAAGTCTGTTTGGATCATTATTACGATGTCCACAACTAATCGGTATAGAACTATCCGTTGGTTGACAAACTGAGTCGGTATTACCAACTTTAGCCGAAGGAGAAACACGATTAGCTTGAGAATGTGGAGAGTAAAAATGATCTACTTTGGTAACATCTTTAGAGGCAGCTTCACGAGCTCTCGCCGCTCCAGCTTCTTTAACAAGACGTGGAGTAGTGGCAGGTCGATGCGACCGTGCACCTGCATTTGAAAATGATTTACGCGGTGTATTGTTACCTTGTTGCTGCTGAGAATTGTGATTGCTCAAAATTTCGTCGACATTATTACGATGATGTGAAACTACACCTGATCTTGAATTTAAGGCACTACCATTTGGTCCGCCATGACATGGGATAGCATCAAAAGATTTCCCTACATTAGCCACTGAAGTGGTTACAACTGGACTTACAAGAGCTAAGTTTGAACTACTTCCGGCCAATCTAGTTCCACTTATATATCCACTTGAGCCTGCACCAACATTTAGCCGATTTTGATCCACTCCAGAAGGAATACCCTTTCGGAGCTTGGAGACATCTAGTGTTCCCTGTGTTCCAGCTACAGTGACCTGAGCAGCTTGTTGAGTTGCTATAGGTGTTTGTGTTGTATGGTGCTGATTAGTCTCATTAGCACCAGTAACAGGCGTAGGCTCAGTTGTTATCTCCCAATCAAATGGATCAGATTCATTTATCCTACGACGTTCCATATAAGCGTTAAGCAAAGAATGCAAATATATGTAGTCTGGACGATCAAAATAGGTCAAATTTTGAATATGTTCAAGAAATGGTCTAAATTCACGTGGCATAAACTTTAATAACTGATTATGATCAAACGTTTGTTTCATCAAGCCAACCTGCTCCTTATCTTTGATTTTTCGCCAAGGTAATTCACCGACTATGAATTCACCAAGCATATAATATAACGACCAGAGATCATCATGGCGTCCAAGTTCCTTATTTGAATGAGCATTAACAGAAGCGTACCTGACAGTACCCCGAAAACCAGCTACCTGTCTAGGAGCTCGAATGTCTCCGTTTGCAGTCGTATACTGACGAGCCAACCCAAAGTCAAGAAGCACAATTTGTCTAGGATTAACAGCGCCAGGTCCGATCCCAGTTCCTAATGCAAAATTTGATGGTTTTATATCTCTATGAAGAAATCCAACATTATGGACATTTTCAATAGCAACAAGCATTTGACGAGCTAGTCGTACAGTTGTACTTATAGTAAAACATCCACGACGAGTTGATCGTCTTAAATCTGCTAGATTTTTACCTTGAAGACTCATTACTATATAATTGAACTGTTCATTTCTGCCACAACCGATAAAACGACATGTGTGTGCACGTCCTTGTAATCGTTTAAGTACAGCAACTTCCATTTTTAATACTTGTTTCGGTTGTTGTGCCGATTCAACTTTCACAGCAACTTTTTGTTGATTGATCATATCAACAGCTTCATAGATTTCACCAAAACCACCGCCACCAATTTTAGTGTAAACTCTCCATCTTTCTTTGATTATTGTGCCAACTGGAACAATATCACTACTTGTAGACGTCATAACGAAATGATAATTCTGTTAGGCATGTAAGCCTACAAGTGACTGGATTTTCAAATATTTAGCAAGCACTAGAATAACGGAAATAATAAGCCAATATTAGTAGAACAATACTGATAAAAAAACTTAGAATATAAATAACAGATAGTTAAATCATCAACACCGAACAAGTGAAATAACATAGTCTATAGGTGGATTGCATTAATTCAGATTGCTACACTTCTCAGAATTATTATAAAATAACTAAAAAGAACAATGTGCAATAGAGAACTAGAGCCAAAGAACTGAAACTACGGGACAAATAGATGACACAAGCAAAAGAATCCTAGTTCAGATTTACAAAAAGAAATGGTAAAAAATGAAGATATGTTCAAGACTAATCATCCCATTACTTCAGCGATCTCCATCAAGGGGCATATATTTGTTCATATAACTTGTATATCAAAATTCACCTCAAATTATTTATTAATGTGATTAACCAACCAACTACAGATTCAAATACCAGGAGATTCAGATCGCACTTTTTGTTTAAAGGTTGATAATAATATCCAGCATTCCAGAAGAAAATGAGATAGAACGCGACTCGAAACTTCAACTCTCGAAGAAATTAAGACACTGTCACTGCAAGAATATCAAATAATTCCAACGCTATACACTAATAATAGGCAGCTAATAATATTAACGAGATATCTATTCACCACCATGTTCAACTTGGTATACAAAGACATCCATTTCATTTAGTTCATGAAACTAACAGGAAAATAAATTGACTAAGACATTTTCTTATGTTTTGGTGATAAATAATTCCATTGATAATATAAGCAATTCATTATCTTCTTCATGCTACCACGATACTACAACACAGAATTCAACATATCTAATGACTTACTGATTAATTATGATAAATATTGAAAGAATTACGGACAGCATTATGAAATTTTATACCTCTCCCAATATTCCTTTCGATAAGCGTGTTGTCTAGAAAAATGTGTTAAACCTGTTTTTTGCCCCCTAAACTAATTCATGGCTATAAATTCAGGTACCTTTCCAATCTAAACTGCATATACACCATGTAGGTCATTTGGTGACCAATGTTAAGTAAATTTATATACAGTCCAAATACTAAGGGTCGAAAATTGTTAGAGGTGAGGAAAGCTAGTCCTCTATCCTCATGAACAGTGCAGAACTGCAAGAGATAATTTGGGGGCTTTTCAATTTTTTTCCTACAAGGATAGTCACTTGGGGGTGTCAAGATCATTCACCACGAAGTTTGAGGATGACATTAAAGCATGTGCCTTACGAATCATATTACCTTGTTATTACGTGGACCAATTAAAAAACAACGAAAACTATCTGCTGATCTGGGTTGGAAAGCTTTACGATAGCAAAACGTAAACAAATATAACTCAACAGACAGGTGATTATTTGAAAGTAGATAAATACGGATCTGAATCGTAAACATTAAAATGTCTAAGCAAAGTTCGTTGGACTTCCAATTAAAACGTTCAAACAGCATTTTCATGGATGCAGATCACTCAGAAATAGTGAAATATGGCCTCATCTGAGAAGTGATATATTCATAAAGAGCTAGAGTTTTTATCCTAAGAATATGAATACATCTATTGAATATGACTCTTTCAAATGTCTTATAGTACTGAGAAGGAGTGCACCCATCACCATTGATTGTTTATGAAGAACACTTCAGTCGATGAACCTTTCAATCTTAGGACACTTTCAAAGTTTAAGAAAGACCTTAAAAATGTAGTTCTTTAGATAAAACCAACAGTTTTATAACTAAGTATTCCAACCTACCAAGAGGTACTATTGTATCATCTAGTTCGGGTAACCAGATAGTTTAGTCATTTGTGTACTATATCCTGAGGGTACCACGAACGTCAACCACCAGGTTAAAGACACAAATGTTACTGTATACATTTCAATGGACCAACCAAGTCCCATTATTAGATCTCCCAGTAAGCATGATTCAAGGTGAATGTTTGAAGTTTTGTAAGTGTGTTATTGAGTTAAGAGCTTTTATTCTAATTATGTGTAAATCTTGCATCCCAAAAAATACGGCTCATGATATACTTGATAAACGTTCGGCAAAATCGACTCAAAAGACAATTTACTCGGCAAATCTCCGCGTAACCCACTAAAGATGCTTATTTATTTGTTATGACTAATCGATTCCAAGTTTATAAACGAGTTTATGTCCTGTGGAGCTATGTAATCCAATCTTCGAGGCCGCTTCCTTGCCATATTCGATAGTGTCTTTCAGAATAGCTTAGTAAAGAACAATGAAGATAAGTTATGATTATTATTCTGGAACACGCAGTAGACGCAAGAAATTCAACTTTAGGTTTGTCCTACGGAATCATTTGCAGGATCCAGTCAAACATTCCGAAAGATCTGCTCCTAAGCCTACGTCAAACTGAGAAACTTAAGCTATTCACAACATGAAACCCCGATTTAGCATGCGGAAACGGTTTGGTAGGTCTTTTGCTTTTCATCATAGCCAAAGTTTATGGTTTATTTAGTTTACCCATTTCTTCCAATGGTTATATTGCATGGTTCCATTGTTACGATTATTAACGCTGAAGAGGTTATTTCTAATAATGGTTTTTGATTATGACACACACTTCTTTTTTACCATAATGACAGTAACTCTTTTCACTCCATTGATCACATACTTTTCAAGTATCATAAATTCATTTCTTCAGTGGATATTAACTTATGAAAACCATGCAGTGGAATTTCATGTAATAAATAACATAAAATTGAAATACAATTATTCATTGACCTGCGATTCATCGCACACTTACTAGTGAGCAGCCTTGAAAATAAAATGGTGGAAAAAATACTCGGTAGAATTAACAGTTTCATTACTTGATAAATGTATTTAACAGGTTATCTATCAAAGACAATTAAGTAACACAACTGTAAGCAACCGACGATTTAACTTCTCTAAAAAGTTTTTTGGAATTGGTCATCTATATGCAACGTAGAATCTGGGACATATGTGAGCCGATTTAAGTTCATACACCTAATCAGCAGTGAGGCATGAAATCAGTATGATAAGGGGAGGGGGAATGGGTTCAACTATAATAGGAATTCAAATACAAAAATGCAACTCAAGGGCAGTAAATGAGACTTACAGCGAAAAATATGTGATGACAGTGGATTTAGCGTAAGGAAGGTAGGATGGGTGAAACCGTTTTTAAGACATCCCCTGATATCTTTAACATCAGGCTATGATTATTCATTGAATATCAACCGAGAACAATGAAAACAATTCGATTTGAAGAATTACTAGGATAAAACTCTGAAATAGGACAAATCATGTCCACCGATAATCGATGTATTTATTGTACTTCCTAACGCAGTCAAACACCCAACCACGTCCTATATACACTCTGTGAGGTTTTTAGTTTTTAGGAAGTGAAAGAGAAAGCCTAACCCGAAACCATACTCTAAAAATACAGCTAAGCTTTAGTTTCATAATCACCAGTCAACCATATGCTAAGCGATGATTAATTCCTACATAGATACTAGTAGCTGATAATATACCGAAATGAGTAATGTTACATTCAAAGCAAACCGATACATATTAGTAACAACTAACAGGCTCACTAAACCCAAGCAGATGGAAAAAGAGGGTGACGGCGCGGACAAGGAAAAAGTGTCTATTTTCCCTTCCCTTATATCGACTATGTGGAGTGAAATCTGTAAACACCCGTGGCATACAGGTTTTCACACCGAGTCATCAATACTTGGAACCTGCTGCCTGAAGCAGTGGTGTCCGCACCTTCAATTGACTCTTTCAAGAGAAGACTGAACACTCACAGAAGCATACTAGAAAAGGAATAACATAGGCCGTAGGCCTTCTCTCCTTACTACACAAATCTGAATCTGTGTAAATTAATTTACAGATTGTTAGAACAACTGACTTACTTTTAAGACACCTGAAAGTTCATACAATCTTACTAAAAAGCTTGTGGCAAACAACCAACAGATATTCATAAAGAATACAAACAAGTGGAAATTATCAAGTAAACAGTAGGTTATTTGGTTCCAACTACGAAAATGCAGACCTAAATTCAGCGATACTACTAACATCAAATAAAAAACGTGGAGACTTCAGGCACTGCTTTTACTACCTAGAACATGGTTTTTATCTAAATTTATCTTATTCTAAGGATATACATACCTTGGAATGTAAAGAAGGGGATGAAAGTCGCTCCATTTAAATATTGCGCCAGGTTTTCAAGGAACGGGTAAATATATCTACACATTTTAAGAATTTATGAACTTCTCGGTTAATTACTATTATAAAATTCCGAAATCATATGTACATTTGAGCGCTAGTTCGATGTGAATCTGAGCAAAAACACCTAATATGGTCTTTATATTATTCTTTTTTAAACCTGCGTTGTGGTAGATAATTCTATATTATATGAAAGTATGTTAATGCATCTGATTTCATAAAAATATGAGGCAACTAAAGTTAATCGTGAAAGAAGAGACTGAAGGAAGATGACCAGAATAGTCTCAGTAAGCATGAGTGAAATGAAAGTACACAATGGACCTTTAACTTGTCATCTGTAGTGGCATTGGGCCTTAACCGCACAATCCTCATTGCTGAACACGAAAAATTTGGGAAAATAGATGTTTGACTTAGAAAATTAAGCCACAGGTAATACCAATATTAACATTTCTACAATGCTGCTTGTTTTTTATATATCTAAACACAAAATATGTACTACCTAAACGTTAAGGTATTAACCAACGGCTACTACTACGCATCTTGCGTCGACTTAATAAAATACCCCTACACGGAATCAATCTATTATTACTGTCTTATTTTTAGCCCAAATAATCCTCATCCAAATTTTCATTTTGAGTGTGTTAAACATTAAAACAGACATTTTAAAGCTATTACATATATTTCCCTACCTCCTTTTTGATTTATTTTTCAGCTTATCAATACCCGGAGGATTCCGATTATTCTCGGTAACCTCCGTCGCGCGACAATATCATCCGATTCGGTATCGAACCAACATCACGTTGATTTTGGTGGGAGAGTAGTGTATAGGCATTGGGTCTTGACCACACAATCCTCAATGCTGAACACCAGACATATGGGAAAATAGATGTTCAACATTTAACGCGGAGAAAAACCCAACGATGGATAAGGTACTGAGTTAATTCCAATTGATCGGATGGCATAGCTCAACCTTGTAGGCGTGGTCACGTACAACATACTTTTACTCATATTAAATATATTATTTTATCTCCAGCCTGAATGTGTTCTCCATCATATATTGGCAATTGTTACGGTACGATGAGTGAGTGTAGGCAATGATGTTATTACCGTGTAAGATCTCATAGATTAGACTGTTACATCACGACTAGTGTACAATTTTAGGATTAAGTCTATTATAAGAGCAGTAATAATATCATAATCGACCATAATTCTACACATCATCCACAGGTAAGGATATAAGGATAAATGAACTGTTTTAGTCCTGCTAACCGGGTTTACTTTTCATCCTGCTGAAAGAGATGTTGACTATACGTTTACTATTAAAAGAATCCAGTAACCAAATACTCCCCATGATAAACTAAACTCTAGACGTAGGTCATCTGATCGTGATTTTCGAACTTTCTGACAACTTTTTCCCAGATAATCGGTCGCAGATGGGATGAAAATATAATACATAAGTATCAAAACCACCAGTTGCTACTATGTAATCTAGTATTAAACCCCTATGTAACCTGTAGTAAGATAATGGCATTGTGTCGAGGATCCGCCGTTCGTCCTCGCAAGAAATGTCAGGAAATTTTTTCACCACATTGATCACACGCCATTGTACTCTATAAGCCCATTTACATCATATCTAAAGCAGTAGTGTTTTGACTGGCCGGTGATAATCTGGATACAAAAGGAGATTATGAAAAACATGTCAATCATCACTATGCATTCAACTGGGCTAGGTGAACAAGAACTAGCCCATAGCTTGTTATTGTGATTGAAATATCATCAATTAAATAGTTAATTGTTTTGGTGCTTTGTAAAACAACTACATTTCTGAGCTGAAAGATGAAATGTTCACTTTATTAGACGAATGATAACTCAGTTCACGTTCACCATATAATGCAAAACGAAGCAAATCAACATTTCCTCAGTTTTCCACGTCACTGAATAACAACGAGAAAATTTGAGCGCCAAACCTCTCCCACTCAAAAAAAATCGCGGTTTACGTTAGGCAAAAATATTGGTGGTTTTTTCTACAAAGCTCACAACTTGTTTCGTTGACTAGTATTCACTTTCTTGGTCAAATTCTAACTCAAAATTGATGACAGGACTTCTCAAACAGTCAGACCGAATGCTTTAACAGATCCATATATTCTATCAAATTATTGTGATCCTTGTATTGCTATTGTTCGCTGAATAGCGATTTTCCGATTGTTCAGTAGTTGGTGGAAATTCGTCTTGGTTATTTTAGGCTTGTACACGCATTTTCAACATAAGCCAGATAAAAAAAATGCTGAGCACAAGTGATCATGTTGTATTTGGAATCCCCAAAAGCGTGAACTAATAAATATAAAGAATCATTGTTGCATACAAATCTCACGGGTTCGTATGCTCATTTTCCTTTCATTCGATGGTTCATGTCTGCCGATGCAGGCGTAATTCGGACGTGAAGTGTGGACAAACAAAACAATGTGAGCAATCGCGACATAAAGTCATTAGGATAGGCGCACACTACTTGATCGACAACTTTTCCAACTATCGTACCACAGGTTGTAGATAGTGTAAGATCCATTTCGTATGTTTTGTGTGTGAAAATCCCTCCATTCACACACTTACAGTTTGTTCCTATTGATTCCTTTAGTTGCGCATTTTGTTAGTCTTTTTGATTCCATTTGAGTTGGTAATATTTGCATTTTATTATACTTTTTATTTTTCTTACGCCTTCACTAAGTTTCCATGTTTCTTCCTGAACTGCATTTATCTTGTTTTAGTTGATACTTAGTCTTGGCGGCAGCCATATTGGTTTGTTCCTCCTTTTGGTTGTGCTGCTTGTACTGACTGAACTTGTGCACTTTTGATTGTGAATTGAAGCAATCTTCCAGAATTGAAATTATTATAAGGCAACCAAATATTATCTTTTGAACGAATCTGTGCATGGTCTATCCACACAGGGTAGAATAATGTGGAATTATGGTCTACTATAATATTAGTACTGCTCTAATAATAAACCTAATCCTAAATTTGTAGATTTGTCATGATATAACTGCCTAATCTATAAGATCTTACGTGGAAGTCACACCATTGACTACACCAACCCACTGTATCGTATCAATTACCAATACATGATGTAGAACAAGGTTAGGCTAGAGAAAGAACAATATATTTAATATGAATAGAAAATATAAGGTAACACTCAGCAGAGACCATGCCTGCATGGCCGAGCCATGCCGTTCGATCAACTCCAATCAATTCTACATCTTGTTCGCGCCTTCTCCATCGTTAGGTATTTCTCCGCGTTAAATATTGAATATCTGTTTACCGAGTAGTCTCGTGTTCATCTTTGAGGACCGTGTGGTTCTTGTCCGATACCACTACAATAACACTTATTTGTTGTGACTGATTTGATTAATTAAACAATTATTGGCTGGACAGATTGGTGATCATGTTTGTTTAAAACCGTTATTTTACCCAACCACTTTGTTTTGGTTTCAACAGGGCAAGGGCGTGTGTCTGACCTATACGGACAACTATTCTTCAGTCCAAGCCTTAGTTTGGATCTAGCAGATAGTGGATGTTATCACTCAAATTGGTCACCCTGCCGCAGGCGCATCCACGCTTTTTCATCGACTACAAGCATTTATTTTCAACAATTTCATTTCGTCTCGATTCTTATTCTGTGTGCCTAATGTCTTCTGATACTACTGTCAACGTTGGTAATTCTACTGTAATGTCATTTGTCCCGATAATTTAACCATTACTGTTTACGCCAAGCAGAGTTTTAGCACGTTGTTTTGTCTTTTCTTTTATCCTGTACAAATGCTCTTTACTCTACAGAAAATTTCGTCGCGATGTTAAGAATGATTTTGTTATGGAGTTATAAGTGTTCTTTCCTACTAATCTCACAGCTTCTTTTGTTGACTAGAACTTCCTTCTGTTTATATCTTCATCTTTGCGTTAACTGTTGTTCACGTTTCTGGTCAAATTCGAACTTAGAATTGATGATAGAACTTCCGAGACAGTTAGACTGAATTCCTACCTTTGACCTTTTGTCTCAGTTTCAAGTCAATAATCACATTATTGTCACCATTCATTCTCTAAAAACTTCACGCCATTCTTTTGAGATGCCGTTATCATTGAATTTCAGTCATGTGTTGCGTGAGAACTATTCACACCAAAGTTATTGGACGATTGTTGCGTTGTGTCATGGGTTGTTTAATGTCAGGCATTTTAACTGTTAGATGCCGGATTAGTGTTGTAGAGATTATGCGTTTGCGTACGGAACCGAATGTCCTTGGTTCTAACTTCGTAAGAAGTATCGTGAATCAGCATTCATGAGATACCCGATACTCGAACACAAAGGTCATTCAAAGCTTCCGGTTTTACAGTGATCGTCTCACATTGAATTGTTCATGGTTTCATTGATATTCAACGGTCTGCGCAACCTCATAATAAGTCGGTTTACATAATTTCTTTCAACTTGTGCACACTCAGTATCCCTTAGTATATCAAATATTAACTCAATAATATGAGTAATTCAAAAAGTTAGTCTTATTGAATGTTGAGCATACATGGGTTTGCAAATAAGCAAATAAACAAGCTTCAAATCAATGGTATTCACTTTCTTGTTTCACGTAGCCGTTACGTTTTCCAACTACATGGTCTGCCAACAATAAGGATCAAGACCACTGTACAATCTATAGTAGTATTCGTCCAAGATTTCCACTCAGTTCCCTGAACTTAAATGGTTGACATGACGAATCGTGACTTTATCCAGGCTAGAAAAACAAGTAACATAAATTATCACAAGTGATCAAACTACTAGAACTAACAAATTCAACTTCCTGAATGAGTACTTTATAGCTAAGAGATCCGTGAAAAACTTAACAATCGACAGTACATACGCACAGATATCAAAAAAAGGTAAGTAAAGTCCATCTGCTTAGAATTCAGCTATAAGAAGTAATAATACATAAAATGAGAAAAAATGTTATACCATATATATATAGTGCGACTGACAAAATCCGTAAATGTGTTCATTGACTTAACGTTAAAATCTGAAAACGGGAGAAATGAATTTGGATAGGCAAATGATGAAACTCGGGAAGTTTTCCACCAATCACAAGTTTACTCGGGGAACCCACAGCTTAGTGCAATTTCCCATCACAATTACACGTAAACATAATCAAGTTTCTTCAGTTTATATTGTATCTAATATGTATATTCACATACTGAAGTTTGCTTCCAGAACACTGACGTATACCGCGTGACAGCGTCACTAGTAAGGGTCAGTTTGTTGACTGTTTAGCCGGGTCTGGTGTCTGAGCATGACCTCTTCTGCACTGACTTGGTCGTTCGAAACAGGCTGTTTCAACTAAGTAATCTAGTTACAAATTCGATTCAGATGGTTCTTTATCCAAATACAGTCACCTGTAGCGGATATGGTTTATATGTTGTGTTAGTTATTTACATCACAAATAAATTTTGAACAAATCGTCACCTACTCTTTTTACGATGACATACGTTACCCAAGTAGACCAATATTGTCAAAGGTTTCTTACATACACTGGTAACTCATTAGAAAACCAACGTTCAATTCTCAGTACCTTGGGTTGATGATCTCGTCTTCTTCATTATGGCTACATGCTATCAAATGAATTCCGAGTCTTCGTTTTGAACATCGGTTGAGCTGAAAAGACACTATTAGGTGAGGCCACATTTGGGGTTATTTCATGTGCTCTCATCAAATTCTGGATGACCTCCTCCATTGTGCACTTCCCTTGCGATTTCATAAGGGATAGCTCTAAGGCATCGACAAGACGCTCACCTTGACAGTTTGACTGCGGATGGCAGTATGGCGATGGAATATTTCTTGCTGCGTTCTTCAAGCAGAAGTTCAAGATTTCCGACGAAAAATGAGGTCCACCGTTTTTATCTAGTGTTTATGGAGAACCTAACTGACCACTTAATCGTCCAGAAAAATCTACATTGACACGAAATCTCGGCTCTACGGCACCTGGACACGGCGATGGCTGTACTTCCATTTCTGCAGCTTGTGCACTTTGTGGACATTTCCTCACGATGCTTTCAATGTTCTTATACATCGAAAGCCTATATGTGTAGCTGCGTGTCAATGACTTCATACATTGCACCAGAAGGGGGTTGTTTAACTACCTGAGATTCAAGAGTGGTCAGAATAACTAGGCGTTCCTCAAACATATTGCGTCGTCGAAAGTACTATATTAAATCATTATAGACTTTGTTTAGTCAACCGTCATCCAAGTACTTCTAGATCTGCTGACTTTCATAATCCATTAGCATAGCATCCCGAATCATATTCATCATTACTGGCAATACGTAGATCGCACCTGAAAAAACAGGTTTTAATTCTGCCTCGAATGATACTGTCACAACGACACGATCCTCATCGATTACTTAATATAAGTTGATTAATCTTTTGTCGTTGTCACCAGATACTGTCGTGATGAGCGGTGTTTGAAATCTGAAAGTGGTACACGATGTGCTACGCGCCAACCCAAAAATAATTATTTGACCGAGAAAAATAGTGGACAACAATGTATGCAAAACTAGCAAAAAAAGTATATATATATATATATATATATATATATATAATTCCACTTGTAAGCTAAACAATCCATTACTTACCAAATGAAATGCAGTTTACTTTCAGGTCAAATTTCATTACTACTGATTGATCTTCCCAGCAGGCTAAATTTGAATGGCTTGCCATATCAGTAACATAACGTTTTCGGACAAATGATAACAATGTCAGCACCCATACCTTTCAAACGCATCTTAATTAGGCATACATATATGTACATATAGCGGTTAACGAATTGAGTAAATGTGTTCATTAAGTTTACATTGAAATTTATGAAACGGAAGAGGTGGATTTACATAAAGAGCAACAGTGTAGCATAGGGAAATTCACAATTATAACAAGATATTTTGCGAAATGTACAGGTCAGTGTAATTGGCCATTTCACTTATACATAGAGTGATCAATTTTATTTTCTTTCTACAACATTTAAGATGTGTTAAATTTTACTTCTAGAACACTGATGTAAACCATCTGATAGTGTCACTAAAAAATATCATTTTCTTGACCTAAATTGTTTGTACAAATATTAACAGTGATACAGTGATATGCACATCCACCTAATTAGGCACAGAACACATGATGCACTTGTATGGCGTAAGCCTGATATCGAGGTTTTCAATCAATATGTGTTATTTTCTAATTGCGTATGTACGTGATCAAATAAAATGGTGTAAGCAACTATGAATGAACCTTTGATTATTATTGACAACCAAAATTTATTCAATCCAAGTACCCGCATTGACCGAGAATAAATGGAATTCAACGAGGAATGCTTATTGTCAACGAATTCTTTTGCTTAAGCTGCCCATTTATATCTATGTTTGTTTGACAAATATGTGAGTCTATAGGAGCAAAGAATGCGATCATATCGTGAAGTGATCCGAAACAGAATGGGTTACTTTCGACGATATAACTCTTGATTCTGTGTCCATGTCTAATTGCAGAAAGACGTCTTCTGTTGGATATGACGAAACTCTGTATTAAGCTCGGACCAGATTCAATAAAGTCATCATATTTGTAAGACCAACCATCAGTAATCAAATATCACGGATTAGTAGCCAACATGAATTCAAGTGTTGATAACATGACATCTGGACATTCTCATTTCACCATCTCTTTATCTACAGAAGTGAACTCAATCCAGTAACATGACATGTTCAGTACTAGGACCCATAGGTGAGGATCATCACGTTCACACCTCATTCGATACATCAATCTGTCATTATCATTTCGACATGAACACAATAGTTTACACTCTCATCTAAAGTGTCTACTGAATACTGTATAAAAACACGAACATCTGCTTTACGCATATTTTCCATTACAATTCTAATCTATTCTCCGATGATGAAATTTAGGAAAACAATTTTCTCATTTTATGCTGCCTTTTATACGGTTGCAACACTTAATTTACCTAATGTGTCAAAGTGTCACATGGTGAGATCCATTCCTTGTTAGAAAACAATAATATGACGAGTTCGATAGTAAATCAATGTAACCATGCAAAATACAATAAAGCGAAACCCATTTCACTATCTATATGTCAAACAGTCAATGATACCTATTCTTTATATAGTGGAATACAGAGAAAAAAAGGTACATTTCCACATAATTGATGAAACTTCTCAATTGATAAATAGAGGTTACTTCGCTGTACAAAATATAACTTGCTTCAGCAACGTGAACATAGCTGATGAGGGAGACATGTGGAATATGATTATCCTGTGGATGAAAAAATGTAATACGATATTTCTGGTAAGATGGATGTGAATCAGACTGAAATGACGTTGCTAAACATCTGATCTAATTTAGTCACGTATTCACAATATCTTTGCAAACTGCATACAATGTCCAAAAAACTGAAAAAAATAGAGACTGCACAGGAAAGCTTGGAACATTCGAGAATTCATGTGTTATCTTTGTGTTCGTCACTGGTATAACTCACAACCAGTGAGGAGAGAAATACTAAAGGTAAATGAAGTTTGGTTACACGATCGAATGATAACAACTCCAATTTTGTATCTTGCTACACATAGTCTTAGTGCTGGTTTCACCTTTCTCTCCATTGTGATCATTAATAACTTGACTCACATTATTATACGACAAATATATGATGAATGGTCGACTTGATCATAATCAAGAATGTTTTTGGGGAGATTAAGAGTGAGGATAGTATTGAATGTAAAATTTAAACTAAGGTTTGGATTGACGAACAGTTGTCTAGGTAATTTAGACACGGTCTATTGCCCAGTTGAAACCAAAACAAGGTAATTAGGTGAATGACGGTTCTAGATTTTATTATAAATATAAACGTACATTATTACCTAAACAAATATTACCACCCTGTTACTCAACCAATAACTGTTCAAGCAGTAATCAAATCTAAATTACAATAAGCAAACAAGTTGATAAAGAATGTAAGAGAATTACCAAGCGCAACAAATAAACGCTTTTTTTATACTTTCTGGATAGATCGCGTACGGATTTGTTCGAAAGATGATATTCGATTGCGTTAAAACATAGAGTGTTTTCAATTCTGGAAGATTGCTTCAATTCACAATCAAAAGTGCACAATTCCAGTCAATACAAGCAACACAATCAAAAGGAGGAACAAACCAATATGGCTGCCACCAGGACTAAGTATCAACTAAAACAACTTAAATGTAGATCATACATTGAATTGTTTATTTTTCATTTCATACTGAATAACTTTTTAGACAGGTAGATGGAACACTTTAACAGGTTCATGGATTATTGAAAATTTCCGTACCCTTTGAACTATTATTATTATTAAATAAATAAATTATTAATTAACTACAGCGGTTTTCCAAATCGTCTATCAGTTGACAATAATTCATTGTGATTACTTCACTCTAGTCTTAACAATTTACACTTACCTCTTATGGTTGTGCAGTTTACTTTAACTGTTCACCAACAGATTGTCAAGCAGAAATGGACTGAATTAGCATTGAAAAGAGACCCATTGACCTACACAGGATTTTTTCTTTGTTCCCTTGTGTGAATAAAAAACAGTCAGTAACTGTAACAAATGAAACAGTAAACTGAAGACCTTATTGTTTTTTGAGGTAAGTGAAATCAACTGTACTAATCAAACAGTTGACTTAAAAATATTGGAGCTTTATCAGATGGCCTCAAAAAACAAGATGAACCCTTTTGAGGCTACAAACAAACCGAAGAGACTCTGTACAATTGCAACCTGACAGAACCTTCTACAACATCAACGTGAGATACCATGATTTGACAATTGTATAGCTTTTCTTACTGATGACAATGGTGGATGTGTCGCTCAATTTCGTGGATTAGTTGAAGTTAGACATTAACACCGTTAGATGCTGGCCGGCTCATTTGTCTGGTGGTTAAACGCTCACGCGCAAGACTCATAGATCCTGTGTTCGAATCCAGTGAGGCGTGGTCTTGAATAAACGCACTGCTGAGGTGCCTCACAATAGGACGAAACAGGCATCCAGTCCTTTCAGGTTTTCCATGGTGGTCTAGCTTCAAATGACTCATGATCCCAACTACTGAAATGTTGTTGTTGTTTTTCAGTTGTTCTTTTAACCTTTTTTCTTTATATTTTGAAATATTTTCTGTCTGTAAGATTCTTTCTGTTAACTTCTTAGTTTCAATCATATCTGTTTTTCATTGTTTTTTTTTTAATTTTTCATTAATCCTATTAGATATTTATTCTCTAATTAAAGAAGGTTACTTTGAATAGTTGTTCTTTTCTCCTGCTATTTATCCTTTCTAATTATCTAATTAGAATTAGGTGATCAATTTTTTTTTATGTTGTTGTTCTTATTGTCGTCGTCATCGTTGTTCTTGTTGTTATTCAATTAAATATCCAAGTTATTTTATTTTGTATTTTAATGATCAATATATATAGTTCATCCAAGTTACTATATAGTTCACTTATTCTATACATATATTCATTACGTTTATTGTAGATAGAAAATGCTTCCAAGTCTACTGGTGATTATCTATCTGGTTAATAATTCACTATTGAAAATTTATGGAGATCATGTACCTTGTGATAAACTAAATCTTCAATCTAATAATGATCAAAAAACGATTATATGCAGTGATACATATTCAAAGGTAGGAAAATAGTAGTATTGTCTATACATATCAATAGTTTGATCGTTATTATTACTCACAAGTAATACGTTATAATCAACCTCTTCCAATTGTTGATGTAACTTTTCGTCAAATCAATGATTATGTTGAAGTAAGTGATATATATATTGTAAGAAGAGTATAATATCAATATGGATATGATTTTAGATTTTCAAACCATCCTTCATAATCAAATTTTATGGTATGCCCTATGAGAATATCTCTATAGGAATTGATGGTAAGTAAATTGATTTCAATTAGTCAATTTGGCTATTTACATGTAGGTTCATATAATCAATTTCATTCTCTGTGTTTGACATCTCTGATTCTATTAAAAGTTGTTTATAGTTTCAGATTTCATAACAATATGGTTACAATTTAACTTAGTTTATAAATATTTGAAAATTTGTCCATCATTTACAAAATAATAAAAATCAATTTATCTTGTTTTCAATGGTTAAGATCATGAGTCAGTTGAAGCTAGACCACCATGGAAAATCTGGAAACGGCCGTTCATTGGCTTCCAGATTTTCCATGGTGGTCTAGCTTCAACTGACTCATGATCTTAACCATTGAAATTACTATAATATCCACAAAACCCATCTGATATTTATCTTGTTTTATTTATTAAAAAGGTTTCATCACTTTAAAGCATTCAAATGATGAATACCCTAAGATTGGGTTCATCACAATGCTTTTAATTCGTGGTGATACAAGATTTCAAGTAGAGATTGGAAATAATGGTGAGTCATTTCCATTTTTTTAAAATATATTTTACATGTTCAATTAAAATACCTGAGTTTGCAAATACAATAGAACCGTTAGAACATTAGGAATTATTTCGTTTTCTTCAACCTTTTTGTGTAATTCAGGATCAATTTAAGTTGATTGCTAGTTACTGCTGTTACGTAAAATGTAAAATACGGCAGATATTAACTTTGAAATAATCAGAAACTACATGATGTAAGGCAATAAAAAGATCGAACCATTTTATTATCAATTTTAAAGTTACATATTTCGTAGTCACAGGACATAAGCTATTTTACTATAATATCACTTCTAGATTAATGTGGGGAATTTAAGTGATCACAGATCAGTGAGGCACTATAGGTTGGGTTCATGTAGTGAGTAGGTTTTTATTAGTGATGAAAAGTGAAGATTTGATCAATAACATTGTTTGTTTTTTACTTAGCTCATTAACCACTGTAGTTTTGGAGTTGCGGTAACGTATCAACTATCTATCAACCATTAGATATTCGAAACTTCCTTTGGTAACCATACTCGTATGTGTATGAAACGTGACGCCTTGTTCCTTCCAAATCAGGGAATTATTAATTGATAAAGATTGGTTGATTGATCCTATGTGGTTTACCTAATCCAATACACTTTGACTGCTATCTCAATTCGAAGTATTTTTTAACTTCATTTCAGTCGACAGTATTGAGTTTCAGATAATTAACATAACTTTTCTGGAAAAAATTGTTAACTAACTGTAGTTTGACAATCCGAAGGTCCTCCAAAACTAAAGTAAAAGTATCCAAACTGTACTTCAATGAAAACTTGATACTGCCTGTTTTGAGAGAACTATTAGGCTTTATTATTTTCCAGATGTTAGCGAGTGTCATATGAACTTTAGATCCTAGAATCGGCATACCAGAATAACAACTTTATCATCGTTTGGTTCAACTGATACATTGAACACACGAAGGAAATAGTTTTATTATTATCATTAGCGGCTTTATTTAATATTATATTTTTGGTACAATTAAGAATCCTCAGCATAAAGTATTTCAACAAGTTTGCCTTTCTGATTTCTTGATCTATCCTTACAATAAATATTGAGTGGTCGCTAGTTAGATGTTAGCAGTTCAGAAATCAACATCTGAATAATGTATATTCTTTTCAATGCATATTGCCAGCATCCAGGATGTCTATGATTGTGCTCTTTTGTAACTTGTACAGCGGAATGTCGTAAATTTTTCACAAACGCACCAGAATAAGTTATGAGACTAATAGGCATAATGATGTGTTAAAAACAAACAAGAAAACAGATAACTTGTTGAAATATCTAAATGGCAGTAACAGGTAGCTCAGATATTCAACCAGGTCGACACTTTATAATTACCTCGTTGAAGTCAGTTGCTTTGTTTATGAATGCGATAGTGGAAATAATAACCCTTTGTGAAATTTATTCGGGCATATATATTTATATACTTAATCTGTTTGCATTACTTCAGAGAAAGTCGTCGTTATCAAATTTGTGTCTGAGATATATAATGGTAATCATATTATGTATAGATTTTGTAATATACTTATTCAGTTATTTTAATTACACTCGATTTATTCGTTTAAACTATTCTGTTCTGTATACAGAAATGAGGAAATCATACTGTCTCTTAATAGAAGTAAACCATCGTTTGTTAACTTCAGTAAAAACAGCGAAACATTCAAATCGGTTATTGTAAATAAAAAGGAATATGGATTCTAAGTGCATATACCAGTTAACTATAGATATATCAAACCATGAATATGGAAGTGGGATTTGATGAAAATGCAGTAAACAAGAACACGAATGGGGACAATCGAATGGATTTAATACAAACTTACAGAGCATCTCACTTAAGTTTGAGAACTATGTAGTAAATCGTTAATTTGCAATCGTCTCAAACTTCACTGTTCCTTTTGCAAATATCAGTCTATTGTCTCAGATTTCATTATTCATGCATTTTCATATCAACTGTGTTCCGCTTCCGTTCTTTCCTTATCGATCTTCTGCTGAAATACGTTCAATGCCTGATCACTGTTATATACTACTTATATGGATATAAGTAACCCAAATCACAAAAACACTATTTTTATAAGGAAACATGTTTGCATCAAAAAACCATCAATGTATACAGTATTTATGTTGATTATATTAACAAAGTTAATTAAACGATTGGAAAATTTATATATTTATATAATGAGACCTTTTAACTGTTCTATGTGACAAAGCAATTCATCATAGTTCATATTACAATGCCCGAATAATCTTGTACGGTGATAAATGATTCACAATTGATTGATCACTGGGTGGTGAGCAATGTCATGTGTGTCAAGTCATTCTTAGTGCAGATTGAATGCTATCGTTCAAGTTGCAATGTGGCCACCAGTCTAGGTCACTCAACACTGCGTGCACTATGTTGAGATAAGATGGTGGTTGGAGTTTCGGGCTACTTGGCACTTGTCAGCAAGGTGTAATCTTGAGGGAACTGGTGCTCCCTGACAGATTTGATCCCGTGTCACCCAGCTTCATAGTCAGAGACGTTACCACTGATAACTGATTATTTCACGAATATGTATGAAATATATTCAGCGAATGATAATATAACTTCAACTAATAGATTCCTTACAAAGTCTGATAGGCTTTGGTTTTAATTGATAAACTAATACGTAATACGAATTGTTGGACTACGTATATTACTAACATAATAAGTGGAACATACCACAGAAAATGTTATGACATGTAATCATTTCATAAACAATCTATAGAGTATTACATTCAACATAATCACATAATCATGAATTTTCATACTCATAACATAAACCCTTAGTAATTTGCTTGTATACATTACAGTTAAAGCGAATTGTTATATTTATCGAAATGGGAAGATATCTTTTTACTACGAGAAGGTCAGTTTAATAATTGAATCAGCCATAAAGTTAATTCAAGTACATCAGTTTATCTTAATGTCTTTTGTATTACAAATTGTTATCCTTATCAAAATACATTACATATGATTTGAGTACATCATCAATTCTATAGTAAATAAACACTTTCAGTGACATACGATTTCCAATACAACACACTCAAGTAAACTAATGGTAGATTTAAACAATAACATATAGAAATAAAGAGAAAATCGCTTTATACTAATTTGAAGTATTCTATTATCTCTAGAAGCAAAGATGTGATGCTACAAGTTGTGAATCAGTGAACATTTAATAGTTATTATGAAACACTGATGCAGGATGTCAGATGTGTTCCTCCTTATATGAACCAGGCATTATTCTTCTGTTAAAAGTTTTCGAGCTATTCAATGATCAAAATGTCAACTACGTTTCAATGCATAATTAGTTAAACATAGTTGATTAGGTTGTTTTTCGTTCAAAACACCGTCTCCATTTCCTAACTAGATAGCTTTTGTAAGTTAAGTAATTTCATTTATATCTCGCTGAATCTTTAGTTGATGTTCCTGTTTGAAATGAAAAGGTAATTTCAATACTCTGTGAGTAGAACTAACTTCAATATATAAGATTGTATGTCTGAAGTCTCTAACACAAATTTCCACAATTCCTTTTCAGATACCTGATAACATTAAAGAAATTTTGTTATGGCCGATGATGAACAATGGATTATGGTGCAGTCATTCCAGTAAGGAACATTCAGAGTAGTTAAAGAAGATTTGTTATAACTGATAACAGAATCTATTTTCTTGATCTATGGATGAGTGAGTTCGTACGAAATTCAACGAGCCATATTTCCAAACAACCGTGAAATGATGTGGCTTATTCATAATCAACATCCAAGTACCACGACACTGTTTGTTTATTCGACTGATGACAACACAAAATGGAACAACTTAAATTGAGTAGATCAAACTGGACGATAGTATGTGATGGATCCGATGATCGTCAACATTTTGTTTGAAAAAAGACGATTTGGGCTATTCTGACGATATCAACTCTGTATCGAATTGCTTTTCTTCGTTAGATTCTGTTGTCATGTATTGTCATCAGAGAGTTTCACATTCTCTCGTCTGAGTCCTTCATGAAACAAGTCTCCCAGTTTATGCTCAACCAAAGAGAATAAGATAATCAACATCGTGTAGATAACTGCAGTGCAAATGGGTGAATGAGTACATACATAAGTCATGAGCACACATCTTTATACATATACATTATTGATTTAGTCCAGATCAGAACAAATAGGAAAAATTTTTGGAAATATGAATATTCCATTCACTTATGGTAGCTCGGCAGCCACCTGCATATCTTTCTTACATTTGATTTGATCGTCACGGTCATGTCAGACAGACAGTCGGACATCATATTCACTATTCAAGATATTTATTTATCTATTTCACAACTCAGTATAATCTCAGCCAAACTACTTATCTATGCTAAGAGATACCTGTCTTACGAAACGGAGTTTTGGCACTAGTGTTGGAGAATATACAGTAGTCAGATAATGCTGATTTAACTGTGTCTTGTTTAAACCCCGAACTCTGTCCATGAAAATCTTTTTCTACAGCATGTTTAGATAGCGAGTAGTGTTTCATCAATTATGTGTTAGACATACGATTTAGAAATGTAAGTTCTCGTCAAAAATGTATTGTTGAATCCGCATACTTGAAACATTAATAAAGACGATTATTGATATAAAATGTGAATTTATCTGTAATGATTTGAACATGATTGCATTAATATCTCACTTACAGAAATCAAAAATTTAACAGAACTTTTTTTCATAATTACTAGCGCACCCTACTCCTATAAAAAAAGAATACAGCGCCATATTAACTCATGAGTCCTTAATCGAAGATGGCACATTAGTGGAGTTCGAACCTATGTCAGGTGAGTTTGATATCATGATATAATCGATCCTCAGTCACACTAACCTCTTTCATATAAGACTCATTTGATTTATGTAGTTATGTCAGATGACTAAATGGCATCCATTCTTTCGGTTTAGTAGCAGTATTATTTCTTCTCATTCTAGGATATTTAAAATCATTTTGTGATGTCCTGCATAGTTGTTGAATGGTCCACTTCGATATGATTTACTTCATCGGAATCTTACAAAACGGTGGATAAATTAATTAACTAGTAGCTAGTCGATAATTTTACGAAAATGACCAATTCTGTTCAGTTTTCACTGATTTCGTGTAGTATTGAATTTCCATGAGGTGTTGTGATCACAGAAGCATTCGATGTATTTCATAGTACCTTGGATCACAGACTGGACTCTAAAAACCTGTACTTTATCATATAGATAGAAGCCAATCATACTGAAGGAAATATCATATATCAAATTCGATAGATATTTTCATGATGTCAATATACTTGAAGAAACTAGTGTACCAAAGTAAAATGTAGTTAATGATGAGTATATGAATTGAGAAACTGAGAATACCATCCCATTCACAAGGTAGTTACACGAATTTCGAAATTTCTATGATAATTACTTGGCATCAGAGCAAATGACATGCTCATTTATTGACAGCATGTTTGTTGAGATGCTCTTGAACCCTCTGTGGATAAAATATCCCATAAGGACTATAGTGTGTCGTTTCTTTATTCAATCTGGTGTGTGAAGTGACTACTCAAAAAACCTAGAATATGCTCATTGGGAATCATACAGAAACAACTTCAAGCGAAAGTCGATATAACTTGAAATGCACTGTTCTATCACTAATATTTTGCGATTTGACTCCAAGTAGATCGTATGAATGATTGTTATTGAAATATATATGTCGCCTATCCTCGTATATAATCATCGACTTAAATCGCGTTAGTCAATAACGGAATTAAATAATTCAAATGCGAGAATAAATTTCGAATACGTATATTCCATACAATCTTTGATCCAGATAAAATATCGGAGAAGCAAATGGAATAGAGCGAAGCAAAACGACGCTCAATGGAGATGGCGGATAAGCTAACACCATGTAGTCAATCGTTAATCAATATTTCTAGTCACACGAAAATAAGTTAAGGTCATGTAATGTGAATAGGATAAGAAGGGCACACACGTATGCGGTCATATAAAAACAGTCAAGGTTGATAAGCGAATAATTAACAAGGTCAAAATGTGACTCAAGTAGAATGTATAGATTGGCCTGTCCGAAAGCTAGAATAAGATATATGGGCTTAACATAATAAGCCACACTACAGAATGTCTTGATAATTCAATCACATACTTACCATCAAAACGGGGAAATGTGAAATCAACGAGATTTTAACCATGGTATGATATGTTTCCTCTAGTTAAATCTGAAGTAGCAATAATGCATTAAATTTGGATGATTATTAAAAGTCAAACACTCGGTTGTCAAATGCATTAAGGATGTTCGACATTCAACGTAATGTTGTTTATTTAAGTTATATTCACACTAATTATGGAGTTATACTATGGCTACGAATTCGCAGTATGACATTAATCTCACACGAATCTAGTATTCTTAAACAAACCGATGAATGTGATTTCCTAAACTTTTGAAACAAACAATAACTCTTTATATCACAGCTTACCAACATCATCAACTATAAATAATGTTTGCCAACATTAATAACAGCATGTATCTTCGAAGTACTAATAAACTTTTGCAAAGGCTTCACAACTGATGAAACTTAATGCACACCTTTCTTATATCATATACTGAGTTGAAGTCGAAGACAAATGATAACTCTAAATGAGTTGACTGACATAAGCTATTGTGAAGTCTGAGTAATTTTAAAAGATAAAGAATAAACTGAGTACAACAAATAAATCGGGATCACATTTTCTGTTTAAATTCACCATAACGTACAAAATTTGGTTCTTGTCACAAAAATTCTAACACACTCATCTCATTTTATTTGCAGACGTTTGCGACATACATAATACTAAAGATTTATGCATAAATACAAATAGAGCTGAATCTCAGTGTTACTGGTGTTCAATGATTGAAAAATGCAGTAATGGCCGTGATTATCATGCAGATATATGGATGAAGAACGGTTGCGATGCAAATGTAGGTGATTTTGAATCATGAAAGGATGGCTTAGATAATTATAAGTTAAATAATGAAAATGGACACTGCAAATCGGAAATTTGATTTATACGAATATAAATTGACAGGCGCTTATATGGAAGCGATGAAATGAAAGTGTTGTATTGGTTGTCATTATTCAATCAAACACGAATGTAGTCTCATTCATGAAAACACTGAACAACACTGAATAATTGAATTGATGTTCCATTCAATATGGGTTTTGTAAGGTAGTTGAATTCTTGTGCATTGTTGATGCACTCAACGACCAACTTGTAGTCAATTTAATGAATGATTGTTTTGTATGGTGATCACCATGTGAATATGTAATTTACGTTACATTTTACCGGATTCTGTTCGTTTACTGATACTCACAGCAATGTCGAATGAACAAACAATTCATTGTACACATTTGACATTTCATATTGCATTCATTGTATCATTTTTCAGAATATTTCTCAACCTCAACGTCCACAAAATTTAACACCAAAGGGAATAAGAGAATCTGCTGTACAAACCACGAATGTGAATAATGTAAGTAGTTTTCAGTTTGACACTTTGTTTCTAATGTTAATTTGTTTCAGACTGCCAATTTTCATATTCGATGAAACATTTATTGCCACTTGTATTTGTTGACAGGCGTTTGTTTGGAAGCAATGAAACGAAAGCGTTGTATTCGTTTCGATTATCTAATCAAATACGAGTGTAATCTCATATATGACAACACTGAACAAATAGCAGCAAGCAGTGAAACATGACTTGCATGATCCGAAATATCTGAGTTGATCACTTGATTGATTGTGCAGCCATTCGCAAGCGATGTGGATACCTTGGCTCTCACATGTGTACATCAGCCACAGGGAGTATTGTGAACAATGATGAGTTTTGAAAAGTGTAGAAATGTTGCGTTTTAGTGGTGATCGTGGAGGCTGGGGAAATTGTGAAGCGTGTTTGTGAAATCGGTGAGGTCCAGTAATTTTGCGATGATGATTTTCACGACCGCATCTAATCAGTCTATGTTGGCACATATACTCACTAGGAATTGATCATCGCTTCACTTACTCGTATCCCACAAATCTAGATGTTGGCGAACAGTGGAATGGACGTTCCATTCAGTATGAGACTTGTAAGTTAGTTGAGTTCGTGTGCATTGTTGATGCACTCAACGACCAACTTGTAGTCAATTTAATGAATGATTGTTTTGTATGGTGATCACCATGTGAATATGTAATTTACGTTACATTTTACCGGATTCTGTTCGTTTACTGATACTCACAGCAATGTCGAATGAACAAACAATTCATTGTACACATTTGACATTTCATAATGCATTCATTGTTGCATTTTTCAGAACAATTCTCAGAATCAATGTAGGCGAAATTCAACATCAAAGGGTTTGAGAGAATCTGTTCTACTAACCACGACTGAGAATAATGTAAGTAGTTTTCAATTTGACACTTTGTTTGCAATACTTCATAGTTTCACATTGCCAATTTACACACTCGATGAGACATTTATTGCCACTTGTATTTGTTGACAGGCGTTTGTTTGGAAGCAATGAAACGAAAGTGTTGTATTCGTTTCGATTATCTAATCAAATACGAGTGTAATCTCATATATGACAACACTGAACAAATAGCAGCAAGCAAGCAACACTGAATAACTGAATTGATGTTCCATTCAATATGGGTTTTGTAAGGTAGTTGAATTCTTGTGCATTGTTGATGCACTCAACGATCAACTTGTAGTCAATTTAATGAATGATTGTTTTGTATGGTGATCACCATGTGAATATGTAATTTACGTTACATTTTACCGGATTCTGTTCGTTTACTGATACTCACAGCAATGTCGAATGAACAAACAATTCATTGTACACATTTGACATTTCATATTGCATTCATTGTATCATTTTTCAGAATATTTCTCAACCTCAACGTCCACAAAATTTAACACCAAAGGGAATAAGAGAATCTGCTGTACAAACCACGAATGTGAATAATGTAAGTAGTTTTCAGTTTGACACTTTGTTTCTAATGTTAATTTGTTTCAGACTGCCAATTTTCATATTCGATGAAACATTTATTGCCACTTGTATTTGTTGACAGGCGTTTGTTTGGAAGCAATGAAACGAAAGTGTTGTATTCGTTTCGATTATCTAATCAAATACGAGTGTAATCTCATATATGACAACACTGAACAAATAGCAGCAAGCAAGCAACACTGAATAACTGAATTGATGTTCCATTCAATATGGGTTTTGTAAGGTAGTTGAATTCTTGTGCATTGTTGATGCACTCAACGACCAACTTGTAGTCAATTTAATGAATGATTGTTTTGTATGGTGATCACCATGTGAATATGTAATTTACGTTACATTTTACCGGATTCTGTTCGTTTACTGATACTCACAGCAATGTCGAATGAACAAACAATTCATTGTACACATTTGACATTTCATATTGCATTCATTGTATCATTTTTCAGAATATTTCTCAACCTCAACGTCCACAAAATTTAACACCAAAGGGAATAAGAGAATCTGCTGTACAAACCACGAATGTGAATAATGTAAGTAGTTTTCAGTTTGACACTTTGTTTCTAATGTTAATTTGTTTCAGACTGCCAATTTTCATATTCGATGAAACATTTATTGCCACTTGTATTTGTTGACAGGCGTTTGTTTGGAAGCAATGAAACGAAAGCGTTGTATTCGTTTCGATTATCTAATCAAATACGAGTGTAATCTCATATATGACAACACTGAACAAATAGCAGCAAGCAAGCAACACTGAATAACTGAATTGATGTTCCATTCAATATGGGTTTTGTAAGGTAGTTGAATTCTTGTGCATTGTTGATGCACTCAACGATCAACTTGTAGTCAATTTAATGAATGATTGTTTTGTATGGTGATCACCATGTGAATATGTAATTTACGTTACATTTTACCGGATTCTGTTCGTTTACTGATACTCACAGCAATGTCGAATGAACAAACAATTCATTGTACACATTTGACATTTCATATTGCATTCATTGTATCATTTTTCAGAATATTTCTCAACCTCAACGTCCACAAAATTTAACACCAAAGGGAATAAGAGAATCTGCTGTACAAACCACGAATGTGAATAATGTAAGTAGTTTTCAGTTTGACACTTTGTTTCTAATGTTAATTTGTTTCAGACTGCCAATTTTCATATTCGATGAAACATTTATTGCCACTTGTATTTGTTGACAGGCGTTTGTTTGGAAGCAATGAAACGAAAGTGTTGTATTCGTTTCGATTATCTAATCAAATACGAGTGTAATCTCATATATGACAACACTGAACAAATAGCAGCAAGCAAGCAACACTGAATAACTGAATTGATGTTCCGTTCAATATGGGTTTTGTAAGGTAGTTGAATTCTTGTGCATTGTTGATGCACTCAACGATCAACTTGTAGTCAATTTAATGAATGATTGTTTGGTATGGTGATCATCATATGAATGTGTAATCTCTGTGATATTTTACCGAGCTCTGACAGTTCACATGCATTCACACGGTTTTAGTGTTTCTATTTTATTCCTTAACAACAATACACTTTTCACACTGATTGCTTTTTTCTCATTTTAGATTTCTTTTTCAATTCCGCCCAATTTTTCTGAAGGAAAGCAAATTTCCAATTCGTATACATACTTGTTTTTTGTGATACCACTTTTAATTCTGTTCATTATATTTAGTATTTATTTTGTTAGATTAATTCTAATCCGGTTACGATTATTAAAGGTACGTATTTAACATACGATTTCATTTTTATTACTGTTTGAGCATTTATGTTAACTTTAAGTTTCAGTTATTATGATTTCTAAACAACACTCAATATTTACAAACATATGAAGATCATGTGTGAACAAACAACAGTTGATGCCAATTGTGACAGTCTTCATATATTCCGTAGCGCTTATTTGCACAGTAGAATAATATTATCTATTCTTATGTTGGGATTAGACAACTGAACTTTTTAAGTTTTACATGTAACTACAAATGACTGCTAAGTGAATGAGTTGCATTTGTTTGCCTACTGAAGCGGGTGTAATCAGTAATGCTAGCCTAAATATTGTGTCTATATAGTTACGTAGTTAGACCATTTGATTTTTAGAATATTTATGTGTTGTCAACAGCTTTGTAAGAGAAATATTGACCAAGAGTAGTAGAAAATATAACAGTAAATCATTACAATTTTCCGTTGTATTTTTTTTATACAAGCACAACTTAATTCAATTCAATCATTGGAACGTATTAGTCTTAGTGAAAACTTTGATCATAATGACCTTTTTCTGTTGTGAGAAGACAAAAATTCAGATTATTGTGAAGGAATTTTGGCACAAAGGATTTGCGGTTCAAAATCTTTCATTTTCTCTGTTATTGGATTACCTGGCCAAAAAACACTCTTAGAATATTTATTTAATAGTAACTATCCAAATTAAACTTTAGATCTTCACATTGTTTGCTATTTATCAATGAGTACAACTACAAGATGAATAATAATAAGATTTTCAATAGTTGAAATCATGAGTCAATCGAAGCTAAACCAACATGGAAAACATGGAGGCACTGGATGACCGTTTTGTCCCAGTATGCGACTTCTCAGCAGTGCGCATCCACGATCATACCCCCTGCGAGATTCGAACCCCAGGACCTATCACTCTCGCGCGCGAGCGCTCAAACATTAGACCACTGGACCGACATCCAACGGTGTTAATGTCTAACTTCAACAGATCCACGGAATTGCGCATTGCCGAGGAGTCCCATACTGGGACGAAACGGCCGCCCAGTGCTTCCAGGTTTTCCATGGTTGTCTAGCTTCAATTGACTCATGATTTCAACTAATGAAATTACTAAACTCCCCAAAAAACCCCTTCTGATAATAATAATAATAACTGCCTTTATTTTAGTGTAACTGTGTTTCCTTGTTTGTTTTTTAGGTAACATATGATTTAGATGCTTAAAGGAACAAAATGTATGATACTACATTTAAAATTACAATTGAAATTAAATAAATTTTCTCTCGCAACGAAATGCTCATAGTCAATACAAAACATGAGTATTCGAATACTCAGTATGTAAATTCAACATTCATAATTTCCATATATTCCATATTAGTTTTCTTTTTAACTCAATATTGAACAGAAATGTAACAGCTAATTTTCAATAGTTATCATTTCGTCTGAATTCCTTCCCATTTTTTTTACTACATTTTCAATAAAACTTCCGAATAAACAATTGTATTTTATGTCTCATATTGATCGGTGACAATGTAGTTGTTTATTCTTATATTTTATAATAAGATCTATATTCCCTTGTTTGTTCTACATTTTTATTGCTTTTTGAAAGAAACAATATGTTATGCTCCCTTAGTGTCTATTATTTGCTTTAGTAATTATCTACAAACAAATGAATGATGGTTAGAATATCTGAAACAATGTTTTTAATATAAAAAAATAACATAACTTATTTAGATTCACTTGGTGTTGTTTTAATAGTATCTTTCCATTGTTGTTGTATTTTAAACTGCAATTGATCAGTCTCATGTCGGTATATATGTGTATTCTGAGCAGATTGACTCGATATAGCCCTAAGTCACAAACTTTTTAAACAAAGATAGATAGTGGCTAACAGTAGAATCCAGGACGCATGTTTCGTCCTATTTGGAACTCGTCAGTTGGATGTACCTGCACCGCAAAGTGATGCTCACTCCGGGACTCGAAGCCAGTATCGTTCGCTTCAAACGCCATCACGATAGTCACTTAGCTACTGATTTCTGATGGCCACCTGATTGTGCAATGGGGTGAAGTTCAAATTCAATTGGTATTGTTTTACTTGTATCTTCCGATCGTTATTTAGGACTGCAATTGATCAGTCTCATGTTGGCATACGTGCATCCTGTTCGGATGGCCTCGATATAGCCTTACGTCATAAGCATTTTAAGCAAAGATGGAAAGTGGCTAGCAGTGGAATCCAGAACGCGCATTCTAAATAAACAATACTGTCACTAAGTATGATTGTCTGACAAATGATCACAATGTTGAGTTTTGCCTGGAATTATTGTTTCTAGGTCACTGGCTACCATACAGGCTCACGCTGATTTAAACACGTAAATCTAAGTAAGATAGGTTCGTTACAAAATTGCAATATCTGACAATCATATTGACTAAAAAATATCATCTGAAGAATGTAAAGTAAATGTTTGGATGGTGCTGGAAGTTAAAACGAATTGTAAATTCATTGAATAGTTATAGTTCTAGAAAATAAAAATGCTTTAGATTATACATGTTTTAATATTTCTCAGAAGATATCTTGATCTTTTGGTTTCAAAAAGATAGAGCTAGTGGCCTTTTCCACTGACTGATCAAACCCTTTAAGAACACGAGTTTTTGTAAGTCTGTCATATATCGAAATCATCTGTCTTGATAAGCTGTCAAAGTATGCAGAGACTATCAGTACAAAGACTGTTAAAGTTTTTGATAACAAAAACCGACCTACGTTATACACACATAGACACCTAAAACCACTTGATGTGTTTCGTCCCGTATGGAAGGTCTCATCAGTGAGGTTCCCAAATCCCGACACATGATCAGATGCAGCACCTTACGTCTAGTGCACTGCTGTCTAGCCCTTAGACCACTGAGGTGAAATCAAACAGTGTATATGTCTAACTTCAACCTTATCGCGTCACCATCTTTGATCGTATTTCATGAGTAACTGTCTAATATACGCAACTGTTCAACTCAACTGGCAATGACTTTAGTGCTATCTGGTTTCAAATGATTATCTAACTTGGATCGGTCCACGAAAAAAATTAGATGGGAAAACGATTCACCCATATAATCTGTCAGCCAAATTCATACAGTACATCGTTGAATAGCCCTACCAACAACTTCAGCAATCACTTATGCTCAGTGTACATGAAACTAAGATACTTCTAATTACACAATCGAGATAGTCAAGGTTAATTGATGGCATGTAATTTCAATAGACGTTGTCATCCGACATAATGATGTGTGAAGAGAAACATAACATTATTACAGAAATGTTTCAGTAGTACTCGTTGAAAGAAACAGAACAAAACCACCGCCACATGTACTGTAACGAATTTTCTGTAACATACGAGTAAGAATGAAATATCCTTGTTTAGGAAGCCTCTATGTGATAGTTACACTAAGATACGGCAAGCACGATCAGTCCAGCAGGGGACTCAGCTAACGAACAGTTAAAAGCTACCATGAAACTTAGTGATGTCTATCCTGTTGCTATAAAACTTCACGTCAAAACCCCGACTCAAAAACCCGTCAAAGCACCTGTCCATGGTAAGCAATTGATCGACGACCATTGGTTGTATTTGACCTTGACTAGGAACGGCAATTTGTGAGATATTCGGTGAACTGTTTGCTAAATGGTCTTTTTGGGATTCAGAGGCGTTTCATCAGCCCCTCACAGCAAACCAGGCAACTGCCTCGTGACCAGTCAGTCAGCTACAACGTAGGACCAGGCACATGTATGCATCAGTTCAAGTTGCCATAACTCATTAACACAATACGATGAACACCAAATAAATAGTAGTTGCTTCAATAGTAGTAATATGTAAAAGATTTCATATAAGGATATAAGCCTGTGATTTAAGTGACCACCATCTTAGGACAGGCACTCACGCATAGCCAGTACAAAACAATTTTCCGACAGCTGTTAAATTAGCTGGAAAATGGCACGTATATGGCCCAAGTGCTTTAACCAAATGCTGTGAACGACACTGAACTGTTTACCAATACAAATCGACCTACACTACCATGTAGAAAAACCTTTTGATACCCACAGGAGCAGATTTAAGCCTCCTCAACTCTTATGATAATCACTTCGAAACCCTTCTAAAGGATGTGAAAGCTGTTTAAGAATGGTTGGCTTACAAATGAGCTAGATGTATTAAATTTACAGCAGTTCGGAGGATCCAGTAACGTCCAAACGTGACAGGAGGCAAACGATAATCACCCAGTGCGGTTGTGATTGTTACTATTCAAACAGCTGAATATATCCAATTCGATAGCAACCGCAGTTATTACACCAACAATATTGTCACACAGATTACGTGCCAATGCAGTCTATGATAATAGGTGTGTAATAAACCAACATGCTTCTGACTGCATTGAAGTAACCCCTTGCACAAGTTTTTTCCAACTACCGCAAAAGCCCGTGGCCCCAGCCATGACAAAATACCAGACTGGTACCAACGCGTCAGCTCATTTGACACCGAACACTCAAATACCCTTTCCTAAATACGGCAGTCCGCGTCTGGAAGGAATGAGGCTTAAACTGAGGGAAAATTCATAAAACGAGCGTTATGAGGACGACACACTCCATCCACAAAACACAGGTCTTCCACATTATCTTTAATGCATACTACAAACTGGAGCTCTTACAAAGAGTAACTCCTGCTCGCTACATAACTCATAAGTTACTGCTAAATCCGACAGATTGCAAATCAGTCTAGTATTGGGTTGAGTCCAATCCAATAAATGCAAACAGACTAATAAACACTTACTTCACCGTCTTTATAAAACTTATTTTATGGCATACATTTGTTTCGGGATAATATATTTCTCAGTCCCTATTTTCACGTTCATTGAGATGTTACACTCACTTCGATTCTTCTTCCTCCACTTTGCATCACAAGTTAGACAAACTTAAGGGATGTTACTGAACGAAGTATTTGGCACTGAAACAAGGCACTTCATAGACGTGTATTCCTCTGAAAATACAAATAACCAGCTGCCTCATACTCAGTTTACTTCAATAAACCTTACCTGACTAGTGAAATAAATTGCTGTACACTAGTTATCCCTCAAGAAAAAACATGACATGCTAGGAATAAGACTAATCCATAAATCCGGACCAAACAAGACACCCACACAGCAAAGCACCTGATTGCCAAAGATATTTACGTATCATACTAAAGACATTGCATCTAAAAGTTGGATCAGTCCATCTTTGTGAAAGCAACATATTACTAAATGTTAGTGGTACACTCTGTTCAGACCTTAAGTCTTGTGAGTATCTGAGTGTACATAACCCAGAACTATGAGTACGGCAATAAGATGCGAATACAGATTGTACACATTATATAACTTCTACCACTACAGCTTATTAAGCTAAGCAAGCACCTGCCAGTGTAACATTGCAACTTAACTATACACGGAGCGTCAGACACCACGTGGTGATCGGCAAAATTACTTGAGTAAGACAGACCTTCATATATAGAATTTTCCTTAGCGCTCGTGTCCCAACCAAGACAATGAGAACAATGAAAAATATGTGGAAATAAAATTATTCTGATAATATATATAAACTTATGTACAATAATCTGATATTATTTACGAAATACAACCGTCACTGAAGAATTTAATGCCACATTGTAGGAACGCACATCCAGATGAACGATGAAGTAGCAGCATCGATTCATGTTGACTGTGAACACATAAGACTCCAAACCACCTTCGCATCGATTTTTTCTATTGGCTCCAAATTGGATTCTGGTAGAGTAAATTCTTTACAAATAAAATCTTTACATAAAGCAGTAGAGGAAAACCCGATTAATTTTGATATAAACGAAAGACTTATTGTAGGACGGAAACTAAAAGTGGGGATATTTCGTAGGAAATGGGTTTGAAAGATCAGAAAAAAAGATCATAATTGAAATAAGCAATTAACATTAGCAAGTGTAGTGGAAGAATCCATATTGAAAACAAACGAATACGTTGAGGGCATCAAGCGAAATTCACGTAAACGATATTTGCAGATAGTAGTAAATAGAAAAAAATTCAGAATTATCAGTATGCAAAATTAAAACATAAACATGAACTGAATACGTAAAAAGATTACAAAGTCGTATACCTTAAAGATTTATGATTTTGAAGGAAGCACAAAAATCTGTTAAGAAAAAATTTAATTACAAAAATTAAGTGCATATACGTATACTTAAGTAGAAAGCATCGAATCAAAATTGACAAGAAACAGACTTCTCCGATAGCAAATGAAGTACAAGAAGAGAGAAAGCGGAACGTGTCCATGAAATTAATTTTTCATTAAAAAGTAAACTACCACAACTTACAAACATACTAGGACGGATAAATATGATATAGGCACAAAAAATATACTAAAACACATAACGTTAAACATTAATCTGACTAATATTAAGTAATCGTCAAAATTTGAGGGCACAAAAGTTAGATTAGATGTCAAAGGCTAACTGAGTATACATATTGATGATTACTGCAAAGGAAAAAATAGGCCTATCGTTCTAATAGACACAAAGAACTTAAATATTAATGAGCTTACGCTTTCAACGCATCTGTCAGTTAGTGAGCTACAACACATCCGACTTTTAAAATTAATGAAGTGACATGATCTAGTGGTGAAAGAAAATTCGTAAAATTCCAAATATTTGTTGCATAAAATGTCCTAATAGAGTTGCTTTTTTTTAAAAAAAAAACTGATACGTGGACAGTTTTGGTGTTCAATATTTGTGCAGTTTTAGTACGACCTCACTACGTAAGGAAACATTTTCGACTGAAACTTTATCAAGATTACAACATTGACTATTAGTCAGTCAGTCAGCTACAACGTACGACCAGGTACATATGTGTATCTGTCCAAGTTACCACACCTTATTAGCACAAGATGAACACTAAATTCACAGAAATAGTTACTTCAATGGTAGTAATGTATGAAAGAAAGATTTTATATAATGATATGATACAGGGAGAAAGAATCAGGTCGTAGAAAGAAAGGTATAAAGCAATTTTAATCTCACGGTTTAAGGGAAGACGAAAAGTGTATACACCCACGCCTTTGTGATCGATTCTGAGCCATGTCATCCAGAGTCTCCAACCATTGGTTACGAGATCTGGGTGACTATTAAGCCAATGATCATTTCAAAACTGTTTACCCTAAATAGAAACCATATTTAAGGCGCTGAATTTTGTAATGACTGAGATCTTGCAATCGGTTCAAGCAGAAGAAATATTAACAGCATCACATAAACTATCATTATCTTGTGTTGTGATGATGACTACTGTCATAGTTCTTCCTAGTATCAGTCAAAATAATTAATTAATAGCAGTAGTTATAATAAAATCAACTAGCTAGTGATAATAAAACAATATTTGTGATAAGTGAAAAAACAGTCCATTTCCTGAACGATCATAAACAAACTTAGATGATTAAGTATAGCTTTTTCTTTCTTTTAACGCTAGAAACAATCTTACCATTAGTAACCCTAATAATACCACCTACAAGTTATAAAACTATTATTACAAATCACAACACAACGTACACCTTAAACATTAGTCTGATAGCCTCTTTTCTTTCACGATCAACAAACCAGTTTACAACATGTTTGCACCGTAGAGGAGGTTGTTGATCATCATTAGCTGGACAAAGAAGTTTGAAGAAACGGTGATAATTACTCAACGACCACGCTGACCGGAGTTTTAAAGCAAATGAAACACATGGATTAGTTTTGTGAGTTGGACGTAAACCAGCCATGATAGTATTGATACCTAGTGAAATAAAGAAAGATTTGGTCATATTCCAATTCAGTAATACAAATAAGACATTCAAATAATGAGGTGAAAGACATGAACGGATCTCCAACAGATAAATCATTTTAGCAGCTAGTGCTAGCAGGTGAAAGCCGTACAAATACGGTATTTTGCTAGACTGATTCACATTATGTGCTTCTTTAGTTTAACGAGTGTCACAAATCAACTGTCTTACATTCTGGTACTGTGAATCTTCACATTTTCAGTTAGAAATAACAAACTGATCTTACATCTAAATCATATTCACATCAGTGAAGCTACTGAATGTTGTAGACGGAAAAAGAAAGAGATCATAGGGGCCAATTTCCAGATGCACACAACTACTGATATTTGACTCACGATACAATAAATGAAAAGAGAAGTACCATTAGAAGTCTGCAGTCAAAGGCTAAATAATAACACCATCTCCATGGGGCTGTAGTTTATTGGGTTAACAACTAAAAGTGAATCAGTGATCGCACGTTTACTCTATCTAACGTAGTTTTATTGGTCAAGTAATATATCCAATACAGATAATGAACACCTCTTTCCACTCCTGAGACTCATGAATATTTAGTCAGTAGATATTAATAAAAAAACAACCAACTGATCGCACAGAAAGAAAATATTAAGAATGATGTTAATTTAGGGACAATCAGACACCTGGTCAATCAGTATAAAGAACCTATAAGAAGTAGTTTTTAAAAGAAAATATCCTTGATGACTTTCAAACTTAAAATGGAAATAGCTACTGAGGCTACTAATAAGATGCCACGAAACGCGGAGCCTCTGAAAGTGAAAATCTAAGCCCAAGTAGGATAATAAAGCAATTTTCGGAGTGCGATTAACTTACCTAAAATATCGAGAGTGAAGATGTAATAAAGAAGTCTGTAGGCAGTAAATTCTAGCAGTCTACTAACACCTAAGCCTTCTTTATGGAGACGAAGCAACTGACTTTGACATTGATGAAATTCTTCAAAATCACCAGCTTCTAAGGCTACATCTGCATGTGCTTCATAAACTGATACTGCAAAATCATCTTCGATACCTTGTACCTAAAATGATTTAACAATATGTTGGAAATTCATTAAAAAAAACACTACATAAAACACGTTTCCTACGTAAAAGACAGTAACGACGAAGCGGAGTCTTTAATTGTAAAAACACTTATCTATCAAACATTAGGTCACAGATTTTAACATCATCACTCTGAGTTTCGTTTAGGAAGCTTCATGAGTCACATAATAAAGAATGAAATCTAGTTATTTTTTGTATAGTAATAACGTACAGCAATACATCCAATAAATGACTAAAAACATTAGGCGACATGGATAAATGTAATATGAAAGCTTGGGTACAACCTAATCTTCCCTCTCAATATGTTCAATAGCTTATATTTAAAGACATTGATGAAAAAATAAGAAGTGATAATCAATCTCGTCATAAAATTCAGTGAGTTAGCTATTTTTAACTATGATCAAGAAAATAGATGGATAAATCTAGAGCACATAAATGGTAATAATCTGTCAAGTTTCAAACGAACCAATTGATAATGATGAAGAAACAAAATCTCATTCACCCTCATGTTATCGTAAAATTTGTTTATTAAATTAACTATTCAGATAAACGAAGTTGTTGGTTTATTTGCTTATAACATAAGCTTAAGATACTAAAACATACAGGTTCTTAGGAATCATCTAACATCGAATGCGTGCAAAAACACAAGGAACTTTCTCTCATATGCACACAATGTGTTCAGAAAGTCATGCATTATAACACCGACTGTATCCAATAAATAAATTATTTATGCACTGTGTGTTATCCAAAGCATCGTGTAGGGATAAATGGATGCCAGAGGCAAACTGAGTCACCTCAATCAGATAGATATCAGAAGACTGGATGAGAGCGGACATGTCTTAGTTTTTGCGATAAATTAGAAATATAGTAGTTACTTCCAATTACTTTGGTCTTCAGTCCCTTTAATATGATAACGATAAACGCAATGTAACAACAGTACGACTTACAGTTAAGTCTTGACGTATACTTTTGAACTGCTCACACACCCAATGATAATCGGTATTTGAACGCCATTTTTCTTTGACGTGCTCCAAAGAAAGCTTCAAAATTGCTAAGGGTCGCACTTCTGTAGGATCTGGGGCCTGAAAGTAATGGAGAAAGTCATCTTACAAACAGTGAATTACTATAAAATTGATTTACCGGAAGAATCAATGACTACAAATACGGTAAGTCAGTTGCTCACTCAAGTGTTGAGAGTTGACATAAACTGAAGCAAGCAACCTCTACTTAACCCCTGGTTACACAAGTGACTTATTACAGTTGATAGCAATAAATAAAGCTAATAACACCTAGGACTCAGTCGCGTATACATAATCCATTACCAAACAAATTTTCGTGATGAAGATTTCCTAGAGGTGATTCGTGATTGAAGCGGTTCAATAGTAACAAACTGTGGAACTCAGTGAGTCGAGTTAGACACTACATCAGTTTTTTTTAAGACTAGGTATTCTTTGTTGACGAGTCTTAACTGGCTAGAAACGTGAGTGCAAAGTTTTCTGCTACTTTAAACCACCTCAAATCAAAATATAGAGCATGTGATGCCGAGTCACTTAGGTTAACGACAACATCGAAACCTGATTGGGCAAATGTGATAATGGTTACTACCTATTTACTAATATTATAACGGTACCTCTAGAGCACCTAAGTTTCTGTCAAAAATTCGTAATCAATCTTATACATAAATATAACTTAATGAAAATTATGTGGAACGGATAAAATGTGCGGGATAGTGTACAACACCGGTTTGAAGTTTGTGTTGTTGTTTATGAAAACATTGAAAGCTTTATGACCAAACCATCCAGTGCACATAATGCACCACAACAATTATACCCTTGAGCTACAAACATAAATGTACATGAATAGGAACCTCAGTGAGTATTCTGCTAACAAGTACATATAAAAATGAGCAACTAGTTCGTTGACACATACACAGGAAATTATGATACACCATAATTACAGAAAATATATTTTTTTTACAGATAACTGGTAAAAGATGAAGTTTATAACTAAAGGGTAACTGAAAAAACACTACGGAATATACTTAACACAGTCGATGGTACTGACAAAACTTACTCGAGTCAGTCTTAAGTATTGTTTTTCTATTTCTTGCATGGTACCAATGATTTGACAGCTACCAAAATCAACAGCTAGATCATCACGTTCGTCAGTGTAATTCGAAAGCAAATGACTGGTGGTTCGTCCAATGGAACCTGATCCAATAGGTGACTGTACTAGATGATCTTTAAATCTACTGGCTCGTTGTGTAAGGCGAGATTCACTTGGAGGAGTATGCTTTGAAATATTTCCACGTTTACCACGCCAGCTGCCACGTCCACGACCCCTTACAGCTGTTCCATCTTCATTAGAGGTATTTGCGTCCGTACTTGGGTCGGCGTTCGAAGCACCACCGCGTCTCCGCCGTCTACCTTTGGAATTACCCCTGGTGGCTAATTGCGGTGTACTAAAAGATGAGAGTGAACATTTATGAAGGCTACCATAAAATAGCGAACATAGATAAGAGGAATATGCAATGACTAGTATGAGATCTTAATAAATATTTTGAAGGGATTAGTACAAAGCATATCAAAGCACTGGATCGGTTGAAGTAGAAAAGAAAACTTCGACCGTTTGATACTGACGGTGCAAGCTAAACTTTCTACAGTTGATATGCTTAAAAAAAATGGTTGATGTTATATCCTAATTCCTGACCATAAGGTTGCAAGCAATAGAGGCGACATATTGCAAAATGAAAGCTATAGTCAAGTCTGACAACTTTGATTTATACTTCATACGACCTGGTAATAAGTCGCTTATTCATCTCATCTAAATGTGTCAGTTCGGTAACTTAATTGCACTCCAAGTTCATTTCATATTACTACATAAAGTTGTTCCTTGTTAATTTCTGACTTCTGTATGGAACATCAAGTCAACCTGAATGTCCTGTATTCTTTATTAGAGTGTGAACTACTAACTTTGAAGAGTTGTGTGACGGGCATTCCATTTATCAAATTACCTATTCGTTGCGTCGTATTAGAAGAATCATCGTAAATAGAATTTACCGAAGGCCAGCCGGAAACCCCAACAAACATGATTGTTTTTATTACAATTTGACAGAAGAGAAAAAGAATACCACGTCGGAGACTGCTTCCAAGTGAAATTCGATTGCCTATACGTTCTAAATACAACTAACGATAAATAAATGATTCCATACATTAAACGGATCTGAAAGCTGATTAAAAACTCCTAGAAAATCCAAGGGCTTCAGCACTTATTAAGTTATATTGAAACACCTGCTTATGTTCAAGTGAATTTAAAAGGAGCACGATGTAAAATGTGAAAGGATGTGGAAAACTGTTAATTGAATTTAAAGTGGAGAGGAAAATAGACATATTCATTGTTTTGAATAGTCTAAAATCACTAGTTTTCTCTTGTAGATTCTATAATTCTCTATAGGCCTTATATTAACAGTCACAATTTCATAGATGTCATCTATTGAGATTGAATACACAATTTCTAACTACCAAAAATATTTAATAAGAATGTCAGAGCTAGATACTTTCGAAGATTGAATTAAGATATACAGAATGCATGGACTTGTAAATAACTTTAATAAGGTTTTAGGGGAACGCAGATGTTTGAATCTTTAGGCAAAATGAGAATAATAATATCAAAGTGCCTTACAACCATTTAGAACTACCCACACGTTTTTCTGTTTAAAATATTTAATCTTAACATTTTTTTAAACATAGTTTTACATTCACATAAACCTATTAACAATTTAATAACCTATATCAACTTGGACGTACATGACAAGAATGGAGTAAAATACGTTTTATAGTCTGCAAAACGTCTTTCTGACTGGTCCAAGTTGAACATTTTCTCAACTCAAGCCTTTAATAGGTCGCAACTCAACATTTCGAAATAAATAATATACTCGATTACCACTCACTGGATCAACTATCCAAGGCTAACGAGAACAAACACCAAAGAAGGCTATGAGAAAGTACCAGTCTCGACTAACCAGTGGACTATAAAGAACATTTATAACACTGAAAATATGCTAGAATTCAGTTCCCATTGGAGTTTGAACTCAATGCAAGTGACAATTCATGGAACTTATTCTTACTTTTCCCTTTACATGAATATTTTTATGTTTAGACGTAGTGAACAGTATCACCACACAAATGTAAGCTGATCTGTTTGCTCACAGCAACTTTCTCAAAAAATGGTTTAGAACCCATTAGATACATTGGTGTGAACAAAATGCATACAGTAAAACCAAAATATGGAAATCACTGGCACACCTTTTCTGAGAATCCTTTACATCATTCGTTTTTCTCTGTGCATGCCGAGAACCAGAGCGCGACCGAGAGTCCCGACGCCGATGGCGTTTTGTCCTGAAACTACTTGAGGATGAAGAATGAGGGGAGCCACGTGATTTTGAAGATGAACTAGACCTGGATCTATATAAACGCTTTCTCTGCCAATCTTTTAGAGGTTTGGAAACAGGAGAACGACTAGGTGAGCGAGATTTCGATGGCAACTTTTTGGATGGTGATATACTCTTAACAACTGAAGACGAAAACACATTGCGGCCACCTCTCGACAAAAGCCCAACAGGAAGACGTGCAGGAGCTCCCCTTGATGGACCCGTTGGGCGAAGTCCACGAGGACTGGGAAGTTGAACAGGTCGCACGACACTAAACGATTTCATTCAAAAATGTAAATATCTAATTAGTCACAGTTAGGTTATTTACTGACTGAGTTACAACTTAAAGAGGAGGTTAAAAACAGTCACTAATAGGTGAGTAGATATTTAGGGAAAATTAAAGCATTACTGAAATGTGTTACTAGTACTTTCGGTTTATTTATCATTTATTTATTAAGTCCCACTAAAATAAGTAAAACAAAATAGACAACCTCATAAATATTAGTAAAAGACAATTTAAAACCTAAATTGTACAGTAAAATTTAAAGGACTTAGATCAACTATCGCAAAATGATCATAGAAACTAACAAGTCGAAATTAGTACCTAGAAGTACCTAAACGCATGCACAGGAATTCCTGACAACACTACAACTGAACCAGAATCATTATATCTTTACCTTCTGACACAAAAAATACCACGATTTATGGAATGAATGATCGTTACTGGACCCAAATACAGTAAGACTCCACCGTAAGTTGGCCTTACAATCACTTTAAATAAATATTACAGATGGCTAACACCTCAATGAACAACATAGTGTAGTGTCAAAGTAGCGATACTTTCAGTTAGCAAACTGTAAGAAAACAATTAATTGTCTTTCGCTTCAGTACCATGTGCAATTTCACACTTACAAACATTTAGAGATAAGACTTTGAATTCTATTCCTCCAATTATCCGTTTACTACCCAGAGATTGGCCAAATGGAAGCATGCAAATAACAGTCATGTCAATGGCAACATTGACACGATGTAAGCCATCAATGCAATTGATGGAAAACCGATAAATTAGTTACATCTAGAGGTAGTGCACTCATCAAGACCTATGGGAACTGTGGAACGTTTTTATCAAAGTAACATTCACATTTATTTAGGAAGGAATATACTGGCCGATAATGTGATAATAAACCCTGTCACAGGAAATCTTATGAATAAATAGACACTTAATACAATGATCAAGCCAGATATCTACTTTCCAGAAAGTACAATATAACTGGTGAACTACAGGACGACCTCGATTTCTTTACCTAAACCGATTTTGAAGAAATGCATAGAGATGCACGGTAATACCAATGACAGAAAAAAACACTAAAGTACTGCTTACTTGACAGAATTACCCCTGATATTAAAGGATTTACGGAAACTAGCAATCGCACGACTAGGGATAGTTGGGATATTTTCTGTCTTCCAATCGACCTTGATGTTATTTCTAAAAACGTACTCCAATTTTTCTTTTAAAATCCGTTCCATCTGATCTTTTTCCTCACTTGTATCAATGCTGCAGAAAGCTCGCTGGACGTACTCTCTATAAAAAAATTTAGAATTAATAAACCAATAAGTGAAAAAACACAGAAATGTAAACCTTTCAATACAATACCAAAAATAATAGAAAAGGACAGTAATTTTATTCACAACCCAATAAAACGGGACATCCAACATAACCCAAGTAATCCGGAAACTAAATACATCAACTTATCACTGGCTGTCTTGCACTAATTTTCTTGGTGAGCTGCTGAATAGCTTAGAACAACAATGTATGAATGAGCGTCCCGCGCACTTGTTTTCCTGTCTATCTGATGAGGCACGCTTACTCACCCGGAATATTACATATCTACTGAAACTCTATCTCTGGGTGAAAACACCCATCAAGCACTTATTCAGAAAAATGAAATGTTAATAAACTTAGTTAAGAAATATCTCACGGTAAATTGAGAAACTGATGCCGAACAACCAATCATACCACGGAAAGGCCAATTACTGGCGTTATTAAAAATTCCTAACCGTAAACTTACTTGAGTTCATCGCTCCACTGCTCTTTTGCTCCTTTGTCCTGAAAACTAGCAGGTGGTTGCTGTAAGACTTCTTTAGAAATTGGGGTATTCGCAGTATTTTCAATAGCCACTGTGTTTGGAGAATCTAGATAATTAAAGTTAGTCTCAATAGTCACCACGTAAAATAGTACATACAAAACCAATCATATTTGGTCATTAATATGCTTTTAGGAGCTCTATACATCGAACTTTATAAAAAGGAACACGCACCCAACTCTTACTTATAACGATGAAAGTTATGTTGGAGAAAGTCGGATCCTATGAGTTATAAATGTGTTCATGCAGTACGGTACAACTTTTCGCAAAAACAGATTGATCAATATGGACCACTCAAAAACTGAGAGTCGATTTTTTAGCAAGTAAATAATCCTGAAATTAAGTGTAGAGTACTGGGGAAGGATCGCGTATCGATTATGGCTGTGAATACTAATCGATTGGACAGAAAGAACTAAGTGGGATCAACAATCCCCCACCTCGTCGAGTAATGCTGGTTGGTATAGGTGCACGCTTCAAGGCTGAGGCCAGCCCAAAACGTTGGGCTGCATGAGTCCGAGTGCGTAGAAGTGAAGCAAGCGCATCTTCCTCTGGATCTTGAGTTTTGATGTTTAGTTTCCGATTCCTCTTCGAGATATTCTCTATGCTTACTCTTCCTAATCATAACTAATATCGCCATTATTGAAATCCTCTCATTTATTTTTCGATTGTCGTTCTCATATTGTGTGACAACTTGGGCTCCACTTCGATTATATCTGACTGACCCCCCGACTATAGATAATTATATCAACGTTTTTGAACACAAAATCCGAACCTATAATGTAATCTTTGTATAGTAGATTTACTGTCCTAAATATACATCAGGTATGTATACCTGTTTATGAAGGTAATTGACCAGTATATTTACCTAAAAGAAACCGTGATCCGGAAGTGGACATTCGCAATGACTACCAGGACGAAACCTTAAACACAAAGTAGTACAGATGGTGGTTGGAGGTAGTCGACAGGAAACCCTGGACCCGGGTTTCGTGCTACTTGGCACTCGTCAGCAAGGTGTAACTGTAATCTTGAGGGAACTGGTGCTCCCTGGTGGATTCGATCCCGTGTCACCCAGCTTCACAGTCAGAGACGTTACCACTGAGCTATCCGGGCCGCAACTGACCTCCTGTAGGACTGAGATGTTATCACAATTGATTGATCACTGGGTGATGATCAATGTCGTGTGTGTCAAGTCCTTATGCAGTGCAGATCGAATGCTATCGACCATTTTGCAACGTGGCCACCAGCTCAGTGGTGACGTCTCCGACTGTGAAGCTGGGTGACACGGGATCGAATCCACCAAGGAGCACCAGTTCCCTCAAGATTACAGTTACACCTTACTGACGAGTGCCAAGTAGCACGAAACCCGGGTCCAGGGTTTCCTGTCGACTACCTCCAACCACCATCTAATCTCAACATAGTGCCCGCAGTGTCGAGTCGATTAGACTGGTGGCCACATTGCAACTTGGTCGATAGCATTCAATCTGCACTAAATAAGAACTTGACACACATGACATTGATCACCACCCAGTGATCAATCGTGACAAAATAGTACATACCAGTAACCACCCAATGGCCAATATATTGATGTGGTTTACCTCCATTAGTCTGGAGCCTCCTAGCTGCTTAGACCGAGGTAGATTGAGTTAATATTAAATTCTAACCCATGAACAATAACAGTAACGTGAATCAGAGATCAAGCAGATAATTGTGTGCTTAGATGAGAAAAATTGGCATCACGAGAGTTAGCATACCGAAGTAGGTGGGGGAGCTTTAAATTGTAACTTGATGGTTGAAGGATGAGAGTTTTGACCACTGAACCATTTTAATCTGAGGGTTAAGAACTCGATAACTATTAACAAAAATCAGTCTACCTCGAGATACAATAAATCAAGTAGACAATAATGTTTGAACCGTACATAAATACGTATTTCTTACCTAAAGTACTCTGGAATGGAAACCGTGGACCCGTCACTGCCAAACCATTGGAATGAACAGATGGTCTTCCGTCAGGCCATATACCAAACGACTGAACCGCACCTCCATTAACTGGATAACCATAAGTAGGTCTAGCTGCGTTCCAGTTACACCCTAACTGACTTCGCATATGCAACGGGAACTGTGGAGAACCATATGAAGGATACGAAACGTTTGGCATCACAGGCCTCTGTGGACTTGGGTCGAACATGACCGGTTGACGGGGTGGGAGCGCAGGTGAATAATTATAAGCACAAGAGAAGTTTTGAGAATGAAATGGAGTCGAAGTACACCACGATGTGTCATAAGTTGCTGAAATGGAGCTTGTCATTGTAACAGTCCCATCCATCTTGGGAGCAGTAGATTCTACTCCGGGTGGGGGAGGTGTGGAAGGTTTTTCTTGAACTGATGAAACTGGAATGGTTTGATGATTATAATCATATGTCTACAGTGGTGAGTGGGTAATGAAATAACTTACCTGAGCAGGTTGTGTATAATCATAATATCCTGGACAAGCACCTTGCCAGTAAGAACCGTATGAGCCCCACTGAGCCATTGATGTTTTCTATATAAGTTTTCCCAAGAAACAAAATTAGTTGCAAGAAATGGAAACACGGCTTGAAAGTCTTACGTTCTATATACACTTATTTAAATAAACTTGAAATTTAATCCAAAACGAGTAACTGGTTCGGACGACCATTTAATTGGGTCAAATGGTCACTAGCTGAATCTAATTGTTTGCCAACTTCTGGTAGATGACGTTACTTTTTATCCAGAAAGCATTTGTTCACAATTATACCCAACCCCTGATGAACTGAGTTCTTGAATTGATTCATACTATTAACTAGGGTATCCTCTACTTCCTAATTTCAACATCACTACGTTCTACCGTTTCATTTGTTAGCTTTTCTAGATGTACTCAAGTGTGATGTGGATTTAATCAGTTTACGCCTAAATTTCAGCAAAACATATTTTAGTGAAGATTGTCCAAACTCTGCTTACATGTAACCCCCACAAATGATAAAACTCCCTAAGTCGCTTAAAGAGAGGACAGAAAAATGCTCAAGCCATTAATCACATGGACGAGTTCCAACCATAAAATCGTTTTACACATCGTCCCTGCAGTGACGCTGTTCACATGGTTGTACTTAACAATTAATTTGAGTAAATTTATTTTTACTACATGGGCATTAAACGGACGGAGTGACTATCAACATGGTGTTAGCGCCGTATAGTCGACAGAAAATGAAAACTACATCCCCAAGAAAGTATTTACTTAGGAAGTACGATAGCCGCAAGCTATTTATTGAAAACTATTATTTTATCAGATACTAAAAACTGCTTCAAAGTACATATTATGTTGCTCATTAGGGATTTCAAAAGGATACCAGACGACAAGATTTACTAACAGTGACCTCTACAATGTTAACTACCAATACTAAGCCTGAATTACACAACACGCGAGAACATTATTTCGTCCGTTAATTTCCACCAACCATACATATACAAGCTTTGCACAACACGAAGTCTGAAATATTACATGATCAGTGGAAGAAAAATAGGAGTCATTTGAGGTTTGCCTCAAAACCAGCAATACCAGCTAACCATACCAGTCATAAAGATGAAACAAATAAACGCTGCCTTAGTCTACTACCTGATTGTTCGTCCTATGTACCAAAAATAGAACTTGTTTTAACAAGATCCTAAGAGACTTTGAAACGAAAGTTCATATGCAGCTATAATAAATTCCGGTTAACTAGAGAACTGAATCCTAGATGCAGAATAAAGTGGTCCATAAGTGCTTTCTACTAGGGTTTACTACATTTGTTTTTATGTTGACTCCCTACAATCAACATGTCCCTAACCCCTCTTTATGAAAAAAGTGTTCTCAGCACAAATTTAAAACTCCCATCAGGTCACTAAACGGAGAAAAATGAAGTTACTAACCAGTAAGAACACACTGACTTCGATACAGTCTCTAACTAACCCGGGGAAAAACCGAAACCGAGACAAGTCGCGCAGTCTACTCAAACAACCGCTTGATCTAACGTCATAATTTGTATTTAGTCTGTCTCAGTTTATTTGGCATTCTCCGGGTGTAGTTCATTGGTATACAAGATAATGCTCCTACTAGAAATAGATCATGGAAGGTGAAAGCATGGTGATTTAACAAGACAATGCTTGTCAACACGTTAGTCTTCAGTCTTCAGTAATAAGGATAGTAGGTTGGTGAACCTGTATTAATCCTGACACATTGCTTTCCAGTGAAGGTCCAGCTTCCCCTTGAAAGTAATCACTGATGGAGCTGATACCACTTGTCCGGGTAAGGCGTCCCAATCATTGACTACTCGATGAGAAAAACGGGACCCCACTTTAAGTTTATTAGATCGTGGTTTATGAACCTTCTTGCTTTGACCTCGGAGATTACTAGTGCTGGAGAGAGCGAAAAGATAAGACATTAACACCCAAATCAGAATTAAACATACGAAATGCCAGTATAAGTTCACCTCGTGTCCTACGATACGACAAGGGGAAAAGACTTAGGCGTTTTAAACGCTCATCGTAAGGGAGTCTAGAAAGACCCTTCACTAATTTCGTTCCTACACGCTGGACACGCTCAATAGAGTTAGTATCCTTTACCAGACACGGGCTACGTGCTTGGATACAGTACTCTTAATGTGGTCTTACATATATGGGGTATAAAATTCGAAACGTTCCCTAGTCAAAAGATTTGAACGCTCGGCGAAGTGATCATAACGCACGAAAACCTTTGACAGCAGCTGCTTTGCAATGCGTATTTGTTGTTAAATCATGACTTATTACTATTCCTAAGTCTTCATGTTCTTGAGCACATGGAAGAGGTTTACCCTCAATAGTATAACGGTAACTATCACCGTGACCGACGTGCATTAGCACACTCTTCCTAGCATTGATTTCTAAGCCCCATTCTCGAGCCCATCTAACTAAATCGTCTAATTTAGCTTGAAGATCCAGATGATCAGCCTCACTTTTTATTGTTCTCCAGATTTTTACATCATCCGCAAACAATAATATCGACGACCCAAGCAACAGCGGTAACTCATTAACGTAGAGTATGAAGATCAGAGGGTCTAAGATGATGCCTTTGGGTACACCGCTTTTGACTGACTTCCAATCGGATAGCGCTCCGTTGACCCTCACTCTCTGTCTGCGGTCCCCTAAGAAGTTTCCCATCCACTCCTGTACAGTACATATTCCGAATCTCGTGAGCTTCTACATAAGACCTACGTGTGAAACCTTGTCAAATGCTTTGTTAAAATCTATGAATATCACATCGACAGACAGGCCTTTATCTAAGGCTGCTGTCCAATCCTCTCTCGCAATAAGTTAGTCAAGTATGAACGCTTATTACAAAACCCGTGTTGCTCAGGAGCTAACAGATAGTGTGAATCTATGTGACTTAGCGACTTAACCCGAATTATCTTTTCAAGTGGCTCAACGACTATGCTGGTAAGACTGAAAGGCCGATAGTTTTTCGTGCCTTAAGGTAACCCTCGTGCTATTGATAGAAGAAACCAGAGAAGTAGTAAATAGGTCTTTATTTCGATCTTCGCGCAGTCACAGTGGAGTGTGTGATTATCTGTTCAGACAAACAAAGGCTCTCAACATTCAATATAAGATAATAGGGAATATAACGTTTATAAAAAATAAGGAAGTGAATGAATACTTGAACAATACTGTTTTAGCATATGCTTGGTTGTTTGGGGTCAACTCTTAACCAACCAACTTGAGCTGTTACAAGTTAGACACGATCTGTCTCTGACCATTCTTAAATACGTTACTGACTATAGCGTCTTTCCAATCTCTAGGGAGTTGAGCGAGTGAAAGGGACATGTTGAAGAGTGTCGCGAGCGGTTTTGAAATAATGTCCTCAAGAGATGACAACAACCGTGGATGTAACCCGTCAGGGCCCGGTATGTTACCAGGTTTGATGTTAGTTATCAACGTAAGGACAGTTTCCTCAGTCACCAGTACAGATTCAATGATTGGTATCTCGGTGTGAGTGGGACAAGTATTTGTTACAAAAGACGTAGAGTAGACTTCGCAAAATAGTTCGAAAAAGTCTCAGCTTTTGCTCGATCTGATTGAGCTAGTGAACCTGAATTTTCGTGTAACAGTAACGAAGGAATACTATCACTACGTTTCATTCACCGTTTAACATACGAAAACAATCTCTTCGGACAAGTACGGCAATCATATACTAACTGTCGTTCGTAAGTGGTACGGGATTTGGCTATGGTTTTCTTACACATATTACGGAATTTTCGGTACTCACGCTTAAATGGTGCATGACCTGTCAACAAGAATAAGTCCCAGAAATGTTTCCTACGCTTTAACAGCTTCCGGGTTTCCTTATTAATCCATGAAGGGCAATGTGATAGCTTACATGCTGTCCATGGGATAAACGGCGACGTTACGGACTCGAATGTAGCCTTAAACTTATTCCATTCGTCTTCGATCAATCCATCCGCGTCGACCAACCAATCAGTCGATATAGCACATTATGTTTGTGATATATAGCTGACGGTTATATTTACTCGAATGCGATTGCAAGTAACGCACTCCAGCGAGGGAGTTCCCTGGAAAAATAATCGTAACAGGAGATTTGAGGCTGGAAAAAATGCAGGGATTGATGGAAAACCTGGGGAACTTACCGTAGGTATTGTGATACCTTTGATGAAATCAAGAAAATCTTACCCTCTACATTACTGGTGACTCATTATAAACCTAAATGGGAAATAATCATTGATGCTAATGCTTCTAATTATGGTGTTGGTGTTTTTACTAGCTATCGTATTCCAGATGTTAAGGGAAAATCTATGAATTATGCGACAGAACGAAAGTATAGTCAAATAGGAAAGGATGGGCTAGCTTTGCTTTTCACGATCAAGGAATTTCATCAAATGATTTATGGGCGGCTGTTTGCATCGTTCACAGACCACAAATCCCTTCTTTCTATTTGTTCGTCGAAGTCTGGTATACTGGCGTATACTGCTAATCGTCCGCAACGTTTGATGGTCATTTTACTCACTTATGATTTGAAAATAAAATACAAGTCTGGAAACGAAGACGCTATCATTGACCACCGTATCTCTGGAAGAAGATATTAATCAGATACTACAAACTACAATACAAACAACACCCGTGTCAGAAAGTGATATTAAGTGTGCAACTATAACAGTCTGTGAGCCTTCAAGCATCATTTGTCGTCTCTAATTTGTTGGCTCTCACTGTTAAATGCTAGTAAAACACATTGTCAAGTTCTGACACAGTTTCACTCTACGCATCCACGTATCGTTTGAAAAAAACATTGTCTAGGAGTTATGCATATTGGTTAAACATTGATGGGGAAGTCGAAGTTTCTGTTGTAAGGTGCTCCAAATAAGTCCAAGCCTCGAAAGCCTCTCAGAGGACTGAACTTTGCCGCTGGTAAAACAGGACACACTTGTAGTGTGGTGTCGAGTCGAGGTTGACTGTGATCACCACTACAAGACGAGCGCGCACCGGAAAATCAGAAGGCGGAAGGAGATTGTAACGAGATTTATTCGTTGGCGATCTCGTGTCATCGAAAGTATGCCAAGATCGTGCCAAAGGAAATACAAGTGGAATCAATGGGAGAACGTGCGAGCGTACAAGGCCACAGTCAACGGAAGAATAATGGAGGAGTAATGGATGTCTTTAGTACAGTTAAACAAACGAGCACAGTAAAGTAATCACTGGCACAACGGGTTATAATAATGATTGTTTCCATTAAACCAATCGCGTTCTCTTGATAAAAGTAGGTCACTACACACTCGTGCTCGAGAAAGCATGCAGATTTTGCCAGGCCCATTAAAAGGAAATATTTGTTAATCACCACTGACACCTTTCTTATATAACCGATAGTACGTCAACCATCATGACATTGAATAAGCTAATTCAAATATTTGACCGTCTCGAGTTTCCGTAAGTGATAGTCTCCAGAAATGGTCCGTAGTTTTCATCATTAGGACTTCATCGTTTCTGCACTCTGAACGGCATTAAACGTGTCAAGAATTCTTCATACTACCCGCGGCCAAATAGGCAGGCTGAAGGGTTAATCGACAATTTCAAGAGAATATTGAGAAAAGCCCAAGGAAAGGGAAAATTAGAGGAATTAGTGCCAATTTTCTTGCTTGCGTACTGTGCGGTACCAAGTTCTGGGACTATTGATGCGCTTTCTTGGACAGAAGTAACTTTCAGAAAAGAAACTAAAACACCGCTGGAAAATATGAAGCCCTTCTTAAAAATATCCCGACAGATCAGAAGAAAATTAACTAGGATCAAAATGAACCCTAATGACAGGTCTATGAATGGTTTTTAAAAAAAGGGAAGTGCTATAGGAAACGATTAATCTATAGGGCAAAATCCTTGGAGTCTATTTTCCTACAATTTTATTTATACATGTTGATTACATGTTCATTAGGCATTTTGGTCTTATTATTTTCCTATTGACATAGTTCTAAGCTTTTATTAAACCGTAACTTCTTACTACAGTATTTTCCACTCATAAACTAGAACTAACTGTTCACGTACCCAGTTTTCTGTTTTCTCATCACCAATCATGTTCTTCCACGTTAAAACTGTTACCCAAATGGCCTGCTGTGTGGTCTGGTCTTGTATGTATGTAAATGATTGTCTAAAATACAATAATGGTATTAAACTAGTAAACGTTGGTCTTGCATTCTTCTTTTTTGTTTGTGGCTGCTTAATATTTTGCCAACTGTCACGCAAAACGTATTAGTCTTTCAAATCCTCACTGCTTATTGGTTGGTTATGGTTGTCTATTCGTATTTGTTGGTTGTAGGACGTAATAGTTATAGGGTTTAGAAACATAACTAGCAAATACTCTATGAATAACTTACTTGTTGAAGTCATTATTGTGAAGAACTGCGTACGTGGGTGTGTAGAACTGCGGTCTACTTCACTATTATCACTACCATAACGGCACACCAAACCCCAAAATTGTAGATATGTTATGACGTGAAAACCTAATCTATAAGATCTTACTTACTTACTTACTTTACTTACGCCTGTTACTCCCAATGGAGCATAGGCCGCTGACCAGCATTCTCCAACCCACTCTGTCCTGGGCCTTCTTTTCTAGTTCCATCCAATTTTTGTTCATTTTTCTCATGTCTATTTCCATTTCCCGGCATAATGTGTTCGTTGGTCTTCCTCTTTTCCTTTGACCTTCAGGATTCCATGTGAGGGCTTGTCTTGTGATGCAGTTGGGTGCTTTCCTCAATGTGTGTCCTATCCACTTCCAGCGCTTCTTCCTGATTTCCTTCTCCACTGAGATCTTATTTCTTCTCTCCCACAGTAGGTTGTTGCTAATAGTGTCCGGCCAACGGGTCCGAAGTATTTTGCATAGACAACTGTTGATAAACACCTGTATTTTCTGGATGGCTTTCGTAGTTCTCCAGGTTTCTGCTTCATTCACTAGAACTGTCTTGGCATTTGTATTGAAAATCCTGACCTTGGTGTTGGTTGACAGTTACTTTGAGTTCCAGATATTCTTCAGTTGTAAATATGCTGCTCTTGCTTTGCCGATCCGCGCCTTCACACCTGCATCAGATCCACCCTGTTCGTCAATGATGCTACCCAAATACGTAAAGGTTTTTACATCTTACAAATCTTCTCCGTCAATTGTGATTGGATTGGTGCATGCTATGTTGTATCGGAGAATCCTGCTCTTCCCTTTGTTTATATTGAGACCTATTGCTGCTGAGGCTGCTGCCACACTGTTCGTCTTCTCCTGCATTTGTTGTTGCGTTTGGGATAGAAGGGCCAGATCATCTGCGAAGTCTAGATCGTCCAACTGCATCCTAGATGTCCATTGTATCCCGTGCTTCCCTTCAGATGTTGACGTATTCATGATCCAGTCGATCACCAGGAGAAAGAGAAAGGGTGAGAGTAAGCAACCTTGACTGACACTGATCTTCACTTCGAACGACTTTGTCAACTGTCCTCCATGTACGATTTTGCAGTGTAATCCATCATATGAACTCTGTATGATACTGACTATCTTCTGAGGCACGCCGTAGTGTCGAAGAAGCTTCCATAGTGTTGTTCTGTCCACGCTGTCAAATGCTTTTTCGTAGTCAATGAATTTGATGCAGAATGATAAATTCCATTCAATTGATTGTTCCACAATGATCCGTAGAGTTGCGATTTGGTCTGTACACGATCTATCTTTACGGAATCCTGCCTGTTGATCACGAGGTTGGGCGTCTACGCAGTCCTTCATCCTGTTTAACAATACCCTGTTGAAGACTTTTCCTGGTATTGAGAGAAGAGTGATGCTCCTGTAGTTATCACAGTTGCTGAGATAGCCTTTCTTCGGTATTTTAATCACAAGTCCTTCTTTCCAGTCTGTTGGTAATTGTCCCTCATCCCAAATCTTATTGAAGAGAATGTGGAGTATCCTTGCAGTTACCGCTACGTCTGCTTTGAGTGCATCTGCTGGAATGTTGTCTGGTCCTGCTGCTTTGCCACTCTTGATTTGCCTGATTGCCGTGCTTATCTCTTCAATTGTTGGTGGGCCAACATCGATCGGGAGGTCCGTGGGTGCTGCTTCGATATTGGGTGGGTTCAGTGGAGCTGGTTGATTCAAGAGTTCTTTGAAGTGTTCTACCCACCTGTTTTGTTGCTCTTCAATGTTGGTGATTACCTTGCCTTCCTTGCTTTTCACTGGTCGTTCTGGTTTGCGGCGATTTCCAGAGAGTTTCTTTGTCGTGTCATGCAATTATCTCATGTTTCCTTCTCTTGCAGCCTTTTCCGCCGTCGTTGCTAAATCTTCCACATATTTACGTTTGTCGGTTCTGATGCTCCTCTTCACCTGTTTGTTTACTTCTGTGTATTCAGCTTGTGCCTTGGCTTTTTCTGCTCTTGTTCGGCTGGTATTGATTGCTGCTTTCTTGTTCCTCCTTTCTTAAATCTTATCCAGTGTATCAACAGTGATCCATTCCTTGTGATGGTGCTTCATGTGGTCCAGGACCTCATGACATGTTGAAGTGATTACCTCTTTGATCCCCTTCCAGTTGCTCTCCATAGTAGTTCATTCTCCATTGAGTAGATCATGAAAGGCCTGGAACTTGTTGCTGAAGACAATCTTGAATTCGTTGGGTTTGTTAGTATCCTGAAGAAAGGCCGTATTGAATTTTGTGATATTGTCCGCCCCGTTGTCCAGTATTTCTTGAGTTTCAATTTCATCTTGGCGATCAGCAATTGATTGTCTGAGGCTATATCAGCTCCTCTCTTGGTTCTTACGTCCTCCCGAACTTTTTGTTGATGCAAATATGGTCGATTTGGTTTTGCGTGGTGTGATCCGGTGAAGTCCATGTGGTTTTGTGTATGCGTTTATGTGGGAATATGGTGCCGCCTATGACCAGCTTAGTGAAGGCACATAGATTTGCAAATCTCTCACCATTTTCGTTTCTTTCTCTCAGTCCGTGTCGTCCCATGATGTCTTCATATCCAGTGTTGTCCGTTCCAGTCTTAGCATTGAAATCTCCCATCAGAATGGTCAGGTCCTTTGTTGAGCACTTCTCGATTATTGACTGTAGCCTATTGTAGAATTGATCTTTAGCGTCTTCATTGTAGTCGTTGGTAGGCGCATAGCATTGGATGATGTTCATTGAAATGCCATCTTTCTTTGTTTTGAAGGAGGCTTTAATGATCCTTGGTCCATGAGATTCCCATCCTTTAAGTGCATTTTGTACTTGTTTGGGCAGCATCAATGCAAGTCCTTGTGCATGTGGAGCATTTTCTTGTTCATGGCCGGAGTATAACAGAAGCCCTCCTGAAGTTAGTCGTTGTTGTCCAACTTGCGTCCAATGTGTTTCACTGATCCCAAGCACCTCTGGGTTGTATCTCCTCATTTCCGCAGTATTTTGAAAGGCTCTCTCGGTGTCCCACATTGTACGAACATTCCATGTACCTAAATAAATGGTTGCTCTGGTATTCAGAAGGAACATCAGCTTCGTAACTTCCGAAGGAATTCGGCTTTCATCATGAGGCGTCATAGTTCTTCTAAATGAAGACCTTCTGGCTCCCGGAGCAGAATTTAAAAGGTTTGAATAATTTTTCCTGGTTAGCGTTTTTTAGCGAGTTAGTTTTCTACGAGATGCGGACGCCAACCCTATGCCCAGCCCTCCTCCTTTATTCGGGCTTGGGACCGGCAGTAGCCGCCGGAGGGACTCCATGCAGAGTTATAAGATCTTACGTGGAAGTTATATCATTGTCTATCCTGATCCGTCGTACGTAACAATCAGCGATATAATTTTTGGCGTTTCTGAAGAACACAGTGGTCCCATTCTGTATTTTTCAGTATGTTCTAGATAATATGTGCTGTTGCCTATTGCCAGTACCTAATTTAATCAGTCACCGAGGGAGCCAATTGACTTGTCATGACAGATAAGCAAAGGACAAAACTAAAAGCGAGGTGTGACTTCGAATTGAAATTACGATGTCCGATTTTGATATGGAAAAACCGGCTCTAGTGTCAAAGAGACAACGAACCTTTGCCATCATATCAGTGATGTATAACATATGACATTGACAGATGGCTACAGTTTTCGTAAACGCATGTCGGTGGGATGTTATTATTGGTTTACTGTTAGCCCATTTAGCTTACGAACCTCAGAAAAGTTTTCTCCTTGCACATTCTTTCTTTTACTCTCCGTAGTCGTTTTAGTTGTGATTTGGGGTTGAAGCAACTTTGGAATTTTCCATAAGTTGGTATGTATTGTTTAGCAGAAGTTGGTTCAAGTCACTTATTTCTCGTGGTCTTGGTGCAGATCTTAGAATCGAAAAGCCTCTTCAGGGAGTTTAGGAAAGCTTATCAGTGTGTTACGGAGACCTGTAATTTTATTCTGAATTTTCTGCGGTTATTTTTGGACAGAACAAACCTCAATGATGTATGATCTGGTTATTACCACAACCGGCTGCAGAATAAAGCTAGTTCATCAACTGCATTTTTCTTAAACGAAATAAGGAAAGCGTAAACCTACTGGGAAAACCTAGATAAGCGTAATCTAAATAGTGTGCGGAATTATGACCTACTTCGATATCAGTACTACTCTAATGATAGACTACATCCTAAAATCATAAATTTGTCATGATGTAACTGTCTAGTCTATAAGATCTTACGTGGAAGTCACATTATTGTCTACACCAACTCATCACATATTGACAATCACAAATATTTGATGGAGAACCAACAGGACAATATATTTATTATGGATAAGAGATACAAAACAACACTGAAGAGTAACCACGCCTGCAATTTGGAGCCATTCCATCCGATTAATCAATTAATTTTATTCACTCCACCCGCCTTCTCCATTGTTGGGTTTTTCTCTGCGATAAGTATTGAATATCTATTTTCCCAGTTGTCTCCTGTTCAGCTTAGAGGATTGTGAAGTTAGGGCTCAGTGCCACTACAAGTGCTTCGTCGAACGTCTACTCGACAATGAGATCTCCAAATCTTAGAAACACTTCTGTTGCTGAGTTGTGTACCAATGTGATCTTGTAAAAGATTTCACCCAAGTTTGACTGCCGGCTAGATTTTAGTGATATTGGTTCTTGACTGCACGATCCTCGGAGCTAAATATATCATCCCTGAGGAGATTTTCATCAGCTGTTAATGGCTTGGATGTGATCGATAGAGGCTGGCTTTAGAACACATAATCGAGACTGCATGATTCAGCCATTCCGCATTTTCGCACATAAACATATGAATACATACATCAAAGAGGTCTTTCAAACCAGTCCATAAAAATTCTCCATGTAACACAGAGCTCAGGCCTCTAAACTAATTACATGTGTGTCCACTAAGTACCATGTGGTGTTTGAGTGAACAAATGATACCTTTGTACGTGTTGAATGCTTGATTTTGAATTCTAAATACAATACATTTGTTTGTGGTTATCTAGTACTTCTTGATCCGATTGCGTTATTTCTGGGATTCCTAGTTTATACTGTAATTCAAATACTCGTGAACATCATATTGACGTCACGATGGATCCTGCGATAGAACAGTTAGATATTCATTCAGCTTCTGAAGATTTTGAGGATTATTTGAAAAGTTTTGAAATCTGGAGCATGACCAAGAAAGATGTTAAAGGTGATAAAATTGTGGCACATATCCTGACACTCATTGGGAGAGAAGCGTACAGCTTATTGAAAACTTCGGCATATCCAGATAATCCTATCTCACTTCCTTATGCAACTCTTAAGGAGCTATTATTACATCATGTAAAGTGCACCAGCTGGCCGTTCACTACTACTACTACATTATCAGGCTGACATGAAGTTATTTTACTGTTGTTAAACATAATTACTTGTCTAGTGGAGACATCATTAGCACCTATTAGGGTAGTATTTGTTAAACCACTAATTTGAAGCCTATCGCTGAAGGACATTTTCTCAGCATAACGCTGTGCTGCTTGCTTAGCTACTGCAAACCCACTACGCACGGAATCCTTAATTTGTCTCATATAAGACTCGAACGGAAAGGCTGAAAAACTATCTAAAGGTCCATGTGCACGAACGTCGTCAGGTAGGTGCTGTAACGAATGCACATTATAAACTAAGTTTTCACACCCATAACACCATTCGTATTCATTCAGGAAGTTTAGTAAATCTATTTTGGCGGTTTCTACAACACTTTTATGTAATTTTGGATGTGCAAGCAGATACATGGATAACGCTAAACGCCGGAAATTAAGATAAAAAGGTTGTGGAAATGTTTTTTCAAGAATCACCGGGCCTAAATACAGAAGGAACAACCTACATTCAGAAGCTTTCCATGCCGATACGAAGTCTAGTGTACGGCATTTACGGGGAAAGTCAGAAGGAGTACTTGCCACACAACCAGATATTAAATTATTTATGTCCCGAATTGCACATGAGTTAAAGTTCCGCAGTCTTCGGTGTGCTAAATCTATCCATAAATTAGCTAGTTTCTTGGTAACACCAAGGTACACCATGTGCATAGGATCTAGAGGAAAAGTTATAATCATATTAATAGAAAGCGTTTCCATTATAGAATGTCCTTGATGGTGAATAGATTGAGTCTGATGACGGAAAGTGTCGTCTGTTCTTAAAGTATATACCGCATTTGGAAAGGTAGTCTTACCCTCCAGCCGCCTCCCAAGAACAGTACACCTATCGCAACCTGCCTTACCGTGTACCTAACAGAAGGACGAGCAGGTGCGTCACATATAACAGCCGCCAACCGAATAGCTATGCATTTATTAAACTTGACACTAAAAAGACCAACGTCAGTCATTTCTTTTATTTCAGAACTTGTGTCCGCAGAAAATTCGTTGAATTCTGCCGGTTTACTATTCCTTCCGTAGATCCCTATCATGAACACGTCACTAAACCTAGGGGCAATGATCCGTCCTAGTATAGGCCATAACTGTTGATTGGAGCTTCTAGACATAGAACGTCCATCTATATTGAGATATATATTTGAAGAGTCAAAATCAATTGTACGCAACCAAAGCTCAACATATCTTAGCAGATTGGTTTTCAATCCTAGATGGTAGTAAACCCCACTGCCGACGAACTTTGGTTGAACACTTGGACACGTCTTTAGGACACCTCTGATGCTTTTCGGTATGTCCGGGATAAGCAATTGTAGACCATACAGGACCCGATCAGCATCTCTTATGCTCAGAGATGTATTTGACATTATATACATCATAAAGTCGTTCATCAGTTCTTTGCGATTCACGAACTTTTGAGAGCACAAGTTCACTTCAGTACATCCTATAAGATATATATTCACGTACGAATTTAATGTTCATACCACTATTATCTGAAAGCCTTTGATTGATGTTGCTAGTGGACGGTGTAATAGTTGAAGTACTTTCATTACAACTGATTTCTCTCTTTACTTCTATCAATTTAATAAACAACATTGTTGAACTCAGTTACCTTTTAGGGTGCTTTCATTAGCAAACTCACTGAACGAAAGAAAGTCATATTTTTTCATGAAAGCAGCCTTGATTTTATTCCACCTTCTGTTATAAGTGGATCTATGACAGCCAAGGGAACGTGACAAGTTCACAGTGGCCCTACGTCTACGAACATTCTCACGGACTTCAATAGAACTCATAGTATTGGCCTTACAAGGTAATCAGTTACAATGAACATGAAAATGTGAGAGCACGTCACTCACCTGCATCACGTAAGTTTTTTGTGATGGCTCCAAAGCATGTCGGAACACTTAAGCTTAACAACAAACGAAGTCACTCTATATGCGTATCAACCGAATACCTGGTTCCGTATTTTGTACATTGTTTATATGACAATACTTTTGTTTTTTTATTAAGCGGTGCCTTAATTTGTCGAAGTTTATGAAAACTTCAGTTCCGGATGCGGTTCATTCAAACACTGTACGTTACGTAGAATTGTCGACAAATTTCCCCCAAATACACGACGTAAGGGGGAAAAAGCGACATTTCCCCTAAATAACCGACGTAAAGGCGAAAAAGCGACATTTCCCCTTTATTTACGCTTTCGTCCGCTTTATTTCCCCTTTCTTCTCCTTTATTTCCCCTTTTTGTGTTGCTTGGGACATTCAGTCAGTATGCAAAGCTACTGTCCATTTTGCTTCAAGTAGTATAAATCTTGCACTTTAAATCTCAATAATTTGGATGTTTCTAGTGATCATCTATCTTTGTCTACTATTTCGAGAGGTAATGCTCATATTCAAAAGCGACTATATACATCGCTTGGTTCATTTCATGACTTTATTGTGGACAAAGGCAGTACAGAGTCCATTATTTCATTCAAGAACTTGAAATCTTTAGATCCTAACGTTGTGGTATGACACACTGAAGTATCAATATCGAAGATTACTGGACACAGACTGCCCATACACGGATGTTGCGAATTGCTAATAAGAGATGACAATTCTTCATACATACCTTGTGAATTTTTAGTTAGCGAAACAGGACTGTCAATACTGAGCTTTAAAAAATTTGAAAAGGCTTAAAACGGAGTTGTCTTTCCTAGTTTCTAAGAAAAATTCTGATACTTTACTTAAAGATTTGATAGCTACGTGTGCTAAGTGCAGTAGAGGTATGAAAATTCAGCCTATAAAATTTCAAGTACAGAGTGATCCAGTCTTTCTTAAAAGACGAATAATTTCTTATGGTTTTCGAGAAGCAGTACATAAAACTTTAAACAGTTTATGTACGAAAGGCATAATTAAACCAATTCAGTCTTCAGCATGGGGAACTCCTATCGTTACGCCACTGAAGGCGGACGGCAAGACCCCTAGAATTTGTGGTGACTATAGATTAACTCTGAACTCCCGTTTGCTGAAACACGTGCACGACGGTAGAGGCTGAAGATATTCTAAATCGACTTCATGGTTCTAAAGTGTTCTCGAAAGTTGATCTAAAAGATGCTTATCTTCAAATCCCTTTAGATCAATCTTTATCTATTTTGACGACAACTAACACCCCTTTTGGTCTGTTCAAATACAATTTCCTTCCATTTGGTCTAAGTCGTTCTCCAGCCATATTTCAGGAAGTTATGAATAAAGTAGCTAGTGATCTTGAAGGTGTTGAAGTTTATCAAGATGATCTTGGAGATGGCACAGGTATTCAGTGTTTGACAACGCTTTTACCAGTAACACCTTCTAATATAACTCGTACCCACCAAGAGAAATCAAAAGACAGAATCGAGGAGATCAGAAGTTGTATTTGACGATTGCCAATATATCGGAATTCTCTGATCTAATCTGGCTAGCGATTGCGGTAGATGTTGAGCACAGCATTACCACACGTGATCTGGTACAGATGCATGACCGAGCGCCTTCAGCTAGATGAGTCCACTAAAACATATGGTCAGCATCCAATGTCGAAAACTTACAGAGCTATTTATTTTGGGGATTTATTTACCGCTACAATCTCGTTGTTCATGGTTCTGATAAGGTAGTCCATGACGAGAGACTTATTGCTTTATTACGTCGTTTAATTGGGAAGAATATTACAGTAAATCCAAATAAGTGTTCATTTTGTGTATCTAGTTTTGAATGTCTTGGATACCTAGTTGATGGTAATGGTTTTCGACCAGATATGAAACGACTAGCTCCACTGACAAATGCACTGTGTCCAAAAAATCTTACGGAACTACGTTCACTAATAGGTGCCCTTCAATAATATTCTCGTTTTATTCCTAATGTTTCTCGTTATGCAAATTGTTTATTTAATATTTTGACATCCAATTCATTCAAATGAAGTGAGGAACAAGAGTCGTGATTACGAAGTCTACTAAAATTTCTTCAAGGTGATGCTGTTCTTTGAACGTTCTCCCCCCTATGTACATTCTGTGCTTATTACTGATGCATAACCTGTGGGAATTGGTGCACTTTTGGAACAGGAAGGTAGACCAGTTGTTTGTGTTTCACGTAAACTTACTGTTACTGAACAAGGTTATTCACAGATTCAGCGAGAAGCATTAGCTGTGTTTTGGGCTGTTAAAAGACTTCACAAGTATTTATTCGGAAAGAAATTTACTATTGTTGCGGATCATGAAGCTTTAAAGTTTATTTATCATCCTGAAAAATCCTTAGCACGTTCCTCAGCTGCCATGGTTCAACGATGGAGTATTTGCTTTGAGTGCATATGACTATACGGCTCAGCACAGAAGTGCCAAACAAATTTAACATGTTGACTACATTTTTCGACAGTCATTACAAGATAGACCTATTAATACTTCGGACTGTTTGTTAGTGCAACCTTTACCAGTGAGACGTTCAGATCTCACTAGAGAAACTCGCAGATATTTTGGATGTATACTCAGTGCTATACGGAAAGGCTGGAATGCTAACTTGAAACGTAGATTTCCTATCTATTTTTCAAGGCGGGATGAGCTATCTACTACTCCTGATGGTATTCTGTGTTTAAATGATCGAGTTTTCATTCCTCCTTCATTGCGTAAATCTGTTCTTGAAGATCTTCATAGTGGTCATTTAGGTGTTGAGAAAATGAAATCCTTGGCAAGGCTCACATGTTGGTGGCCAGAGATAAATGCAGATATATGTCGTACGGCAAACAATTGTGAAAAATGTCATCAGTTGAAAAATCAGCCTTCGAAGTGGACGCTATGGCCAGTATCGTCTGAGGCCTGTCAGAGAATTCATGCTGACTATTGTGGTCCTTTTCTTGGCAAATACTATGCACTGGTAGTCATTGATTCTTTTTCAAAGTGGCCTGAAGTTTTTTCACAACCTCACCAAATTCTGATTTCATAATCCAAGCATTAAGAAAGGTGTTTAGTAGAGAAAGAGTTCCTATGGTGTTAGTGACCGATAATGGCTCTCATTTTGCTGCAGATGCAGTCGCTACCTGTTTGAATGGTAAAGGGTGCAAACATCCGTTTACTGCTCCCAGACATCCTTGTTCTAATGATCAGGCAGAAAATTTTGTCAGGATATTAAAGACTGCTATTGATTCTATTGCCGCCCCAATATTTAATGAGCTGGAGAGGGGAGTAGATACCTTTCTATTGCAATATAGAAATGTCAGACATTCGGTGACAAAAGAGACTCCAGCGAAGCTATTGAAAGGAAGAATTCTTTGGTCGAATATGAGATGTTTGGAGTCTGCAGAAGTTACATATTATCGAGGAAATGATCTTCGACCATCTATGGGGATTGTTCTGAAGAATGTCGGAAAATCGATGGTGATAATTCTAGACATCGATGACTTAAGTACACACAGTCGACATGTTGATCAAATACAATTTCAAGAACCAGGTGAGTCATTTCCAATTTCAGTTGTTAATTCTAATGCTAATGAGCACATTCTGGATAATACAGAATCCTTATCCAATGCACTTTCCGATAGATACAGGATGAACTTAAGAAGAAGACGTACAATTGATTACAGACACCTATACTCCAATTTAAGCTGTGGCGGATGTGGTGTTTGAATGAACTAATGATACCTTTGTACGTGTTGAATGCTTGATTTCGAATTCTAAATACAATACATTTGTTTGTGGTTATCTAGTACTCCTTGATCCGATTGCGTTTTTTCTGGGATTCCTAGTTTATACTGTAATTCAAATACTCGTGAACATCATATACCTATAGTCCGTTAGGGTATTTGTTGCGGAACGTCTTAGTTTTGACCCTGGTATCCTCTCGATAACCAGCAATTTTCGTTATCAGCATGCTTTGTTTGGTCTTACGAGAACAACTTAAAAGATTGCCTTATAGACCTCGCTACTTCAGTCACAAATCATTTTCTAAATCATCACACATGCTTGATCTCCAAGTTTTAAACTGCAAGATGTTATCAAAGCCGTATCGGACTTAATATCCACAAAGGAATAGCCTGATGTGATTATTAGGAATATTTGAAACATAGTACAAACTTCAAATTCCAGAATGGACGCAGTTTATCCAAGAAGTATTAGATGAACATGAACGAATATCTTGTATTTGGAATTCAAAATTAGGAAGCCATCCAGTACAAATGTATCATTAGTTCATACAAACATCACAACCGCCACAGCTTAAATTAGAATCTAAAATTCTGGAGTCGATTGGACGTCTTCATTGTATGTCTGTCAGACTGTGCATTGGATACAGACTTTGTCTGGTCTAGAATGTGCTCATTGGTATTAGAATTAACAACTGCAGTTGAAATGGACTGACTTGGGTCCTGGAATCGTATATGATCAACATGTTGGTTGTGTACTGGAATCACTGATATCTAGAATTTGAATCATAGATTTTCCAACAGTATCCTCTCCATGAAACAATGTTAGATCGTCATATCCTGAAGTTATAAATAGTGTAGCTTCATTCAGACTTATTTTCTACATTGACTAGAGTATTCATTGGGAGTGACATTATGATAAGGATAAACAACACTTGATATAAATCATCCGAATTGTAATCAAAATCAAGCCTATTTGGGACTTGTGCTTCTCATTGAATTAATTTCCAACAAGAAACAAATGCAATATGAGGACAAATAACATTTGATATAGCATCAGGATTTGATTTTTCTGAAATATTTTCCTCAAATTTATTAAAAATCTCATTGGAGAATAATGGATTACCAAAAAAAATCAGCATTTATTAAAGTAGCATTGGATTTTTGATCATAGTTTGATTCATTTAACATATTTTCTTCAGATTTGTAAGAAATTTGATCAAAAATATGCGAATCGTTAGGACAAACGATATCTGGTACAATAACATGAGAAATCCGATATGAAGTTGGTTGATTAGAAACCTTTGTCTCACAATGATTCTGAATGTCATTTAATTCTAGTCTGCTATATGACTATATACTGCTTGTCGAAGTCGTGGATAAAGATAAATGATCGTCAGAAACACTGAACTTAATAGGACCGGAATTACAAAATCTATCATTACTTGCAGTGAAATGAATAGCAGTATTACGAACTGACTGAATGTGTCCAGTCACACCATATTTGATGCATTTAGGGTTATGAAATACACATGAATTGAAAGAGTGAAACTAGCCACAGGACAAACATTGACCAAACGTGTGCCCATCTTCGCGACATGCATCGCAACACCTCAATGAATTGTTATCTCCATAACCTTGAGTACACATTGGATTGGGGTGATATAGTAATGTAGCAGAGTTTCTGATACCTTGATGAATCATTTTACGACATTTTCCCCCTTTACCGCATTCGAAATTAATATAGTTTACATGGTCTAACAGTAGTTCCTTGAGGGTTGCATAAGAAAGTGAAATAGACTTTTCTGGAAATGACAAAGTTGGCTTCTTTTCTAATGAATGTAAGGAAATGAGCCACAATATTAACATCCCCAACATCTTCCTTGATCATAGTCCAGATTTCGAACCTTTCCATGTGGTCTTCAAAAGCATGAAAATGTGAATGTATATCCAACTGTTCTGTCATAAGATCCATCGTAACATCATTGTGATGATTAGGAGTATTTGAATTATTATATGAACTAGGAATCCCAGAACTAACGCAATTTAACTAAGAAGTGTTAGATAAGCACAAACGAACGTATTGTATTTGGAATTCGAAATCAGACAGTCATCAAGTACAAAGGAAACATTAGTTCATATAAATACAACAAGATGTCATTCATAATGTTCACCATACGGTTAGATATTTGTGTTGCTCTCAATATACTACTGAAATGTACAAAATAAATGAGGTGGTTTCTGAATTCCAAAACAATGAATAAATAGTATTTTGTGATTATTTCGAGTGTAAAATTATATTGTTATTGATTCGAGTTCACTTTACACTACAATACTATGTGCTTTAGTACATGTGTGCAAATGAGTATCTTATTAAATAATTAAAAATACGATTGCTGGAAGCGCGAATAACTGTAGTTCAGCCGCCGGGATGAACCACGGTGGTCCGGGGTGCAGGCTTCAAACTTGTAGCCGGTTGGTGTTGAAGCGGTTCGATTCCGCCTTCCTGGCGTATTGTCAACTCTCCATCATGGTCATTGGGGACGATGAGTATGGTGGAGTCGTGGATTTCGTAGTACGTGGTCGTAGTGTCCATCACTTTCGTTCATGCTGTGCTATGTGAATGTGTGCATTCGGATTAGTGTGTCAGTTCGCCTAGAGATGTCAGTATTTGTTACCCTGCCTCTTAGGCTATCACTGATAAACGGGCAAGATGGCCGCCTTGAATGGTGGACGACAACCTAATACCAAGTTGTCAAAATCTCTCGATCAATGCTCAATGCAAGGTGGTACGTACCACTACTAACAAGCAGGTGAATATCAGATGTACAGTTTCGTAACAATTCCTTTCTCAAAATCACTCTCGACTCATTCACTTACAAATAGTCTCTAACGTATGGCTTCTTGATATTGAAGTAATAGATTCACAGACTGCAAAATACATTTTCTTCATGAATTTGGTTTTGAAGCTGTACCCAAACGATTTCTACATTCTGTACTCCATTCAGGACTTTACCTCAGTTGTTTATAAGAACTAATTTTTTTAGATACACGGTTTTACGATTTACCATACTATTCTTCTCTGATCATCCGTTTTTATATATTTGCATTTGTGGAAGAAAATCATTAAACTTTCTCTTCATTGATATTATGAGTCAATTAATGTCCAGTGTGATATCACTGAAACTTGTTTTAGAAATGAATGTCTCAAATTCAGATTTGGATTTGTGTAGTAAATGCAGAAGACCTACCGTTCGTGTTATTTTTTTATAGTATGCTTCTGTGAGTGTCTAGTCTTCTCTTGAATAAGTCAATTGAATGTGCGGACACTACTGCTTCATGTAATAGGTTCCAAGAATTGATGACTCGGTGTGAAAACTTATACGCCAAGTGTGTTTTGTTCGTCCTCGGCTTTTCTACTCGCCTGCCATGTCCTTTGAGATGTCCCAATCTAGTGGGGAGAAAAAAAGATGGTATATCAGGTCCAAAAACATTTCTTGGTATTCTATACATCAAAATCAGATGACCTCTCGATAGAGAATAAGACTCGTCTTTTGTACTTTCAAGTAGTCACTATGTAGTGTTATTACGATCTTAATTGCCACCTTCAATCACGTGAGATTACTCGAATAACCAAGTCAATGTTTATGAAGCCCTGTGATATGTGATTAAAGAACCCGGTCTAAGCAAATCAAAAATGATAATGATCAGCAGCTTCCTTGTAATAACGTGGTTGACGTTGGAAAGGGTACAGAAGGGATACTACTGAGAAAAATGTAGGTAGAAATAAAACTAACTGTACCTGAAAGATATCTTTCCAAAAGGGTAGAAAGACTTGATAAAACTAGTTTATCACTACTGAAAAGTATTCATATTAGTCAAAGGAACAATATTCCACTCAAAACGAATGGATAAGTGTAGTATTTAATGCAGACACTACAGATAAACATAATTATGAACTCATCTTGGAACAAGATATCTGACTGAGCATATGATTGCCAAGCGAAGTAGTCCAACTCTGTTGGTTAACGTCTGCTTGGTTATCTGACTAATGAAAATTCCTTATACATGGAATTTTTCAATATATTTTTGATTGATTACTTGTCTATTCATCGATAGTTCATATTCCACCATACTTGGAATACACTGAGTAATTTACAGTTTAAACAATTTGAATTCGCTTCAGTACGATGCATATTTGACCAGTCTAATGCATTCCTGGATTTATTTTATCACAATTCAATTGTTGGATATCATATTTGTGATAAGCTTTTTTCAGTAAGGTTGTTTTCTACGGGATGTGGTTTCTGACCCTGTACCTAACCCTCCTTCTTTACCCGAGCTTGGGACCTGCGGTAACCCGATGAGAGCTAAAGGCAGATGAAAACAGCCAATGTAGCAGCAACTTCTGCATCAGTAGACCTCAACATACACAAGGGGAAAACCAAGATCCCCAAATACAACACGAAGAACACCGACCAAATCACACCTGATGGAGAAACTCTGGAAGATGTGGAATCTTTCACGTACCATGGGAAGCATCACCGATGAACAAGGATGTTCGGATGCGAGCGTAAAGGCGAGCATTGGCAAAAGAATAACAACATTTCTATAATTGAAGAATATATGGAACTCAAAACAACTGTCTGCAAGTCAGTATCAAAGTCACAATCTTCAATACGAACGTCAAAACAGTTCTACTGTACGGAGCTGAAATCATCACCATCAACAATCATCAAAATGTTACAGGTATTTATAAAAAGTTGTCTACGCAGGATACTGAATATCCGTTGACTGGATCCCATCAGTGACAGTCTAGTGTGGAGAGAACAAACCAGCTTTCATCTGAAAAAGAAACTAGGAAAAGACGTTGGAAGTAGATAGGACATACATTGTGGAAGTCATCAAACTGCATCACGAGACAGGCACTAACTTGAGATCCTTGTCGGGGATAGTGTAACAATATGTGCTATGTCGAATACACATAGTTTATTCTAGCTTCCGGACAAGTCAATCTATTCATTTCTCTTAAACCACGTTTTGACCCTGTCATTTATTGGCTTGTTTATTCTGACTTTTTAGATGAGCGTATGTGTGTGCACATCTCTTCCTACTCATCACATGTCAGCAGTTTATTTTTATTTGGCTATAAACATGGATTAACGCTTGACTAAATCGAGTTGGCTCACTTGTCTCCTTCATTCTGCTTCGCTCTTCCCTATTTGTTTTGTCCTCCTGATTGCCTGTTCAAATCACTGATTTTATGAAATATACATGGTCAAAATTTATTCTCCTATTTGGCTTATTTAATTCTGTTATTCACCAACGCGAGTTAAGTCGATAATTATACTTGAGGATAGACGACATGTGTATTTCAGTAACAATCACTCATCTGATCTAACTGGAGTCAGATATACCGGGCCACTAAATCCTGAAGGGAAAGGGAAAGGAGGGAGATCAAATAACACGCTGCGTCGAGAATTGAAAGTAGACATGAAAAGGATGAATAGAAGCTCGAAAGATTTGTTCAGAATAGAGTTCGGTGGATAATCCTGATGAGTGACCTATGCTCCTACATGAGGGGAAACAGGCGTAAGTTAGTAAGTAGCATCCTTTGTTTGTTTATTACTATTGTGTGTGCTAGTTAATGCAATTGCATAACTATATATTCAGGAACATTTGTATCGTGGTTCTTACTTGATCCTTTAGTCCCCAGTAATCAGGATGAAGATAACGAACATAACAATAGGTCAGTTCACTTTAATCCAAATGTGAACAATCAACTAAAAAATATTAATTGTACAAAAAATAAAATTAACTATTAGTTATTCATACCAAACGTTCTTAAAACGAGCAGGGAACGTGCTTCAATCCGAATTATTTGGAGCAGGAGAAGTCAGTTCATAAAGTAACCATCAAAGTATAGTTCATGGCAACCACTTAAATAATACTAGGTAGAATAAAGATGAGATAGTTATAAAAAGATTCGATGCCACAAATGGGTTGGTCAATTTGGGAATCTGTAAGCACTACAATTGCACGATAATTAAGAATAAATTAACAAATATGGACGTAATATCCAAAAAACAGTGGACGATAGAAAGACATTACGTACAAAGAGGAACGAAGAAATTTTGTCATATGGAGTATATGCCTGAGGAATTTCCACGTACATTCCTGCATACAAGGAATCCCTTACAAATAAAATTTATAAATAAGGGGAAAATATGGCTCACAGTGAATCATTTGGCGTACCGAATCATGTCAAGGTACGTCAATGATGATATTACAGAGACGTTGTGTTTATCAATGCCACCGTCCATAACCTCTTTTCATACAAGGATATCAAATCCAACCAAACCAGAAGTCCATAATGAAGTGATACGAAGATACATTTGAATAATGGTCGATCTGTTTAAGTGTATGCAATCTGCGCTGGCCAACTGTCGTAAAAGATGCGTAAAACGACGCACATAAACATGATCTGAAGTGTATGCTTGACCGAGCGCCTGCAGCTAAGGGTAAGTGCAGAAAAACTGATGAGGTCAACCTCAATTTGAAGACTTGCAAACTACTTATTTTAAAGGTTTGTTTACTACTGCAAGTGAACAGGAAGTTAACGTAGCTTGTTCAATGGAGTTAGATATCATTAAAGACATCAACTCCTCTAGTATTGTTCTATTGAATCGATATAACTAACTTATTTTTTATCAAAAATTCTTCTACTGAAGATCCTTTGAATGATCGTATATTTTGAATAAACGTTTGTACGATAAATTACGGTGAATAAATGTAGCAAAATCATAAATCACAGAAGGTGAAAAAATTACATGTAAACACTCAGGTTAATTTAATACAGGCATAAGTAAAAACTAACTGCATCATATTAGAATCATAACTAAAGTGAGTATAAATCTTACATAGTTATTATCTCTTCATTTGTAAAGTCTAATATCTCATAATTTGAAATTGTGCTTAAGATTCTTGATAAGTACTAACCTAATCATTAAATAAATTCCAAGTTACTTGAAAATACTTAAAAAGTATTAAGTAGCACGATAATCTAATTAGGATTTTGGGAAACTCACACATTAACCTATAATCTTTTATTATCAGCTCCCATAAATTTGTCGAAAATTCATTATTTGACAGGACTTTAGTTTCATTTGGTAGTATGTAATCTACTTTCTGTTTAAATATTATATTTTCAAAGTTTTTTTAACAAGTTAACCAGATAATCTTGTGTAAATTAACAGATTAATTATTAGCATCAATTACAGGGTTAACTAATCATAAAGAACCTAAATACATGGCATAAAAACCTGACAGTAGGATTAAAGAAACTATTAATACTTTCATCAATAGTCTTTTGTCAATCACCATAACTAAAGCTATCAGAAGGTTAGAGACAATCAACAAAAAGTTCAGCATTTATATTTTGTTCTAGTTACGACTTGTTAATCATTGCTTAGTAACAAATATGTATTATAAATCGATGTAAATATACCAGTCCTACAAGTGGTTACTGATGATCCAAGAAATTTAAAATTAGCATCTCTCAATGCGCAACTAGACGAATCAATGAAAAATGAAAGATATTACAATGGATTGAAAATTAAACGAAAAAGCATCATTATTATAAAGTCTATTTCAATTTAGTATACACTTAATATTCCATATATAACAATTATGGAACACTGTAATAACAGCAACGGCAACGATATTATAAAACAAACGAAAAATTGGCTGAAAATGAGGAATGTCACACATCATAGATTACAAAGATGGTGAAAATAGAAAATTATGACAATTAGAGGTATTCAAACTGATAAGCTAACTAAAAATTCCCGAAATAGTGCAATTCTAGGCGGATAGAAATAGATGAACACAATTGGGAGTATTCTATTTGCAATTCGTAATAAGCGTGCAATCAAGTACAAAGAAATTATTAATCAGTACAAATATACCACAAATCCCTATTAATAACCTTTGAATCTGATAGATCGTTAGGGTTTCTGTTGAATTTTTAAATTTTAGTGGATAATCTTAAAGTTTGAATTCACTTGGTATTGTTTGGCTTGTATCTTCCCATTGAGGTTTAAGACTGCAATTGATCAGTCTGTTATCAGCATATGTGCATACTGTGCGTATGCTTCGATATTGCCTTAATTCATAAGCTATTTGTAAGCAATAATGGATAGTGGCTAGCACAACCTTAAAGTTTATATTACATCATATGCAAAGCTGTGTAGTACAGTAGTCAAAACGTTTGTCAATAGAAAGAAAAACTATTTTTCTATTATCATAGAATGAAAAAGAAAAGCAATACACCTTAGAGATCCTTATTTCTCCCCATTCAAACTGAAAATAATACGTAAATCAATGAGTTTTTATCACAATCTCCCTTTTTGTTTGTCACAAACCCTTGAATAAATAACTTTATTGGTGACGGGTGAGCTGAAGACGTAAGAATGTTAAAATAGCCAGTTGTTTCTAAACATGACTTCCTCATATCGTTAATTATTGAGCAAATATGTTAATAAAGATATTTTAAGCGTTCAGTGACTTTCTATGTAACTATATACGGTTATGAAAAGTATTCTGAATTGAATAGGTATTCCAATAAATGAAATTCTATAACAACAGTTCTATTACATTCATATCAGAAAACTAATATACACATATATGAATTAAAATTTACTGAATTGCAAAGAACCAGCGGCTATCTGAACTCAGTAGCGAATTGCTTAACCCGATTATGTTTGAAGAGAATGGCACTGGGTTCAAGCTTCCGAGAGAACATCAACTATGGGATGTTGATACATCCAGCTGATGAATTCCAAATAGGACGAAATACACCTCTTGGATTTCACTGTTAAACATTATCCATCTCTGCTTAAAACTAATTATAAGCTTTTAAAAAAACTAATAATCTTTTTAAAACTTTAATTTTGTACATTTCATTTACGAGCTGGAGAAATTTGTTTGATTCACATAGACTTTACCCTTATAATTTAAAAGTAGCTTCAAAATCTCAAGGTATTACACAGAATTATCCCTTCATTATAGTTACAGGCATAAATTCTTATGATTGACCATTTGTACTGGAATTATTAGTAATATAAAGTATAATATGTATGAGAAATATTATGATCAAAGGTGACATTATTTTAAGGTTTAATATTATTTATAGAATACACATCGAAATGGTTATTTATCCTACAAGAGTAAATTATTAGTATCACTAGTGACTGGCTTTAAGGTTTATATTCTGGAGTTCTAGTGAGAAGCAGTGACCAGTGCAGTTCAACCGGGTCAGTTGTGAGATAATAACTTACTGATGACACTGGTGGATGTGTCGCTCAATTTTGTGGACTAGTTGTAGTTAGACATTAATACCATTAGATACCTGCCGGTTCAGTGGTCTAGTGGCTAAGGGCTAGCGCGCAAGGCTGATAGGTCCCGGGCTCGAATCTCGCGGGGGCAAGGGTCCCGTACTGAGACGAAACGGCCGTCCAGTGCTTCAGGTTTTCCATGGTGGTCTAGCTTCAATTGACTCATGATCTCAGCTATTTAAATTATTAGTGCTATATCCCGATGATAATAATGAATGGTAACTGTTGGTATCTATTTCTGAACCAATACTGTACATAAGTTTTTTATTATATACTTGTTAAGTAACTAACCTATTCATATGCGTGTCCCTCTTATCATAAGCTTTATTTTGACCTGTGAACTATTATTATACGGTTTACCATTCTTGAATTATGCCTGGTCTAGCAATTACTATCTCCCACATTCACAGCCACTTTTGGCTAAATCATTTTCTATTTTATTGTACGATGTGGTCTGTTTACCTTGTATATAAACCCAATATGTTTGAAATACGTGATTCTTATCGTGGAGGTTGAGATTGGTGTTCTGAATCTAACAGGCAGGGCTAGGCAGGCAGAAGAATCAATAAAGACTCTAGACTGCTCGTACAGGTTTTATGTGTCACTGGTCCGGTTGATAAATCACTGTTCTCTAATTGGTGGTATCATTACGTTATACATTGATAGGAGCACAAATCCATAAGTTGTAAAAATTAGGTAACCAAAAGTTCTTTAATTCAATCATTAACATAATATTGTTATTCTTAATACTACATTATTTCACTTTAGTTCTTAATTGGATTAGTTCATGGCTTTATTTCTCCATTCAATAGTTTCTTTTTTTCCACTATATGCTTATCTATTCCGTATGTCTTGTGTAACAAAATAGCCGTAATATATTTTTATCCTACTTCTTTTTTTCACTAAATTCTAAATTTATCTTTCATTCTAATACTTATCAATAAATGAATAAATAAATATATGTTCTATTGTTAGATCTTTCAACTCTTATATTCATTGTTTAGTTCATTTCAGTTACATTTGAGTTTTACTAAATATGAATACCTCTCTTATTGAGTACTGTGCTCATGCACAACCGCTCACGCGGTAATCTAACCTAGGACTTTGAATCCTGCTCGATAATATTTAAGCCCTAGACCACGGTGTTAATGTCAATCAATTCACCATATTACGTGAATATCTTTCATTGTGTTCGGTAGGTACCTTTCTCACATCTCACATGGTTACCTATGCTGGTCAACGTTTCTGGTTAGAACTCAGGAATCTTCCTCTTAAGTTAGTCACCAATAAGCACATGATAATAGTCATTATGGAGTATGTTAGTTATGTCTATAACTAACCAATCAAATGTTTGCTTAAGCTCCCACCACGTCAATCTGGTAGGATGTGCCTGTAGACTACCCCTCATGCATGTGACCTGCAAATTGAAGGACATTATTATCCTATTATATTAGTGTGACTCATGAATTTTATTCACTTAAATAGGACACGCAATACTGTCGGTATGTTTCTATGTTCCACTAAATGACTATAATTCGTTTAACTATCAGTCAGTTAGTCAGCTGCAACGCAGAACAAGGTACATATGTACATCGGTTCAAGTTGCCACACCTCATCAGCAAAACAAGATGATGTTTTGTTCAATGGGTTGAGTTGTCAGATTTTGTAGTTTTAATTTGTCTTTCTAGACAATATCGTCAGTACAAACTTAGGAGAAAAGAGCTTTTATAATTTCTCCATCAGTAACTAACAGTTTATTCTGTCAATAGGGATTTTGACTTAGTATTACGTATAAGCGTATTGTCACAGCCCGTATTTATTTTGATGGTTTTGTTCCAGGATCTGAAATCAGACTTTATAGTTCATTATCATTGTTTTGATTAACCAATAGATTAGGTGTTTTTCGATGTCCATTGACCATTAAGTGTTAGGTTTCTGTATGGTTTCTATGTTGCTTCTGTTCACTACTTTATAACGTTTTCTTAGCTGATATTACTGTCCATAGTTTTCCACATGCATAAATATAGGTAAATATATGTCATGAGTTGGGTTATGGCAGCTTTTAATGTTCACACAAACAAAGATAGAAAACGAACACTGTGTGTTCTCTAAATTTTTATGGCATGCATATGATATTGATCTTGTTTTCGGTAGTGTATCATTTGTTTTGGATTATATAGATTATAGAAATTCCATGTGCTTATTAACTACAACCATTGTTAAAGACCGTGATTTGGCTGTGATACCTAAAACGTCTTGTATAAATAGTGGCTTTTACAGTCGATTTTATATGTTGTGGGGAATTCCGTGAACACCAAATTCATAGAAATAGTTACTTCAATGGTAGTAATATATAAAAGAAAGATTTTATATAATGATATGATACAGGGAGAAAGAATTAGTTCGTAGAAAGAAAGATATAAAGCAACTTTAATCCTACAGTTTAGCGGAAGACAGAGAGTGTATACACCCACGCCTTTGTGGTCGATTCTGAGCCATGTCACCAAGAGTCTCCAACCACTGGTTATGATAGTCATGTGGACCCCAACCAAGTAGTCTGCATCTACCAACATGACTCAGACTAGAAGTTAGTGACTTCAAAGACTGATGCCACGTTTTGGTTTGGCAGTCCCTAACTTTCTTCCAACCGTGTTCAACACTAGTCAGCAGCATTGCGCGTCGTGGTAATCGGTATTCAGGAATACGTAACACGTGGCCCAACGATCTGAGTCGGTGGAAATCTACAACGTCATCAACTGATTTACCATCATTCCCTAATACACTGCATCTAACCACACTATTAGTCACTCGCTGAATCCAGGAGATTTGAGAAAATTACTAATTATTGTACTCATCGAATTGTGTTTACGTCTAGGAACAGATAAAGTTTAAACCCAAGTTGTCCTTGTTCTGACTATAGCCTTCACATAGACTCTGGGGTCACCAGGATCGTGTTCACAGTTCTAGTAGAATGTCTGTAGAACAAAGCAAATCTACAAGGTCATCGAGACCGAACACAGTCTCAGATTGAACACCAACTCTGAGATGCAGGCACATCCAGCTGACGAGTCCCAGGTAGGACGAAACGCGCGTCCTGGATTTACTGCTAGCCACTATCCATCTTTGCCTAAAATGCTTGTAAACTAAGGCAATATCAAGGCAATACGCACAGTATGCACATATGCCGATAACAGACTGATCAATTACATTCCCAAACATCATTAGGAAGATTCAAGTAAACAATACCAAGTGAATTGAATCGGATAAGTTTTACAGAATAAAAATAAGGAAAACAAGAACTGTACTGAGTTATCTGTAACTAGCTTAGCTAACCTTCTTTAGATTTAAGGGGATGAGCACAATCTCGATTATTATTCCTAACATCTTGGGTATACCCATAAGCAATGACAACATAAATAGGTTATTTTAGTTAGGTTAGATAGCTTTAAAAGATGATATACTTAAAGTCAGAGATATAATACTTATTTCTATGAAGAAGATTTTAGAATATAGTGATAAGCATATAGTTGATTTGAAAACTGTAGACACGGGAGGTAAATAGGCTTGATCGCTAGAAATATGGACAATTCTAAAAAATCATGGATACTCTCGCAGTAACGCAAGTAACGACTAATGAGCTGATGATATCTTAAATTATGAAGAGATTAATTTGCCGTGGTATTTCCCTATATAAACTAGTCACTGCTCTTCAGCTTGTGTACATAAAAATCATCAAAAAAACAGCGAGTGACGAGTAAAATTATTACACTCTTTTATCATCGAGGTTTCTCCTGACTGGGTATCTTCCATCAGTGGTTACATCCTTTACAATATAGTTCCAGATATCCAACTAAAAAAATTGCCGTTTGAAATGTAACTGTTGGGATAAATGCTACTTCTACTTATCGTTAGTTTTACTAACCTAACTTGACGAAATAAAAAATATAACCGTCGAAGGTAATTGAAAGGTTAAATGTGACTTTCATCTATTGTCAGATAAACAAATAAAATTCAATTGATTGGTCACTGGGTGATGATCAATGTCATGTGCATCAAGTCCTTCTTAGTGCAGATCGCATACTATCGATCAAGTTGCAATGTGGCCACCAGTCTAAGTGACTCAACACTACGTGCACTATGTTGAAAAAAGATAGTGGTTGGAGGTAGTCAACAGGAAACTCTAGACCCGGGTTTCGTGCTACTTGGCACTCGTCAGTAAGGTTTGCTTGTACTCTTGAGGGAACTGGTGCACTAAGAAGGACTTGACACACATTACATTGATCACCACCCAGTGATCAATCAATTGTGAATACATTTCAGTCCCAAAGGGGGTCAGTCGCGTCTGACTGTGGAGCTGGGTGATAGGGGATCGAATCCATCAGGGAGCACCAGTTCCCTCAAGATTACAGGTACACCTTGCTGACGAGTGCCAAGTAGCACGAAACCCGGGTCCAGGGTTTCCCGTTGACTACCTCCAACCACCATCTTATCTCAACATAGTGCACGCAATTTTGAGTCACCTAGACTAGTGGCCACATTGCAACTTGATCGATAGCATTCGATCTGCACTGAGAAGGACTTGACCCAGGGTTTCCTGTTGACTACCTCCAATCACCATCTTGACTAAACAAATAGACTAAATATTCAATGCATGCATGAACTAGAAAAACAATGAATTCGTTTTTGGTTCCATTAAAAATACACTTGTTGTTTTAATAATATCAATTATCAGCAGTCATATCAGCAAAACATTACTGTATTTAAATGCTTAAGATTACCCATTGTGTCACTGAATCAAAATAAGGAGAATTCAGTGAAGAGGATTTCCTTTTCGATGAAATCATTTGCTTAAGTTGTACACTTGTATTTATAGTTGTATTGCTAATATATGTCTATAGAAGGATAGAAAAGATTGGAGTATAAAGTGATTCGCGACTTCAAATACTAAATAAGGTTGCATAATAATTAGGAGAGGGGGATAAAGCGAAAAACAGAAGGATGGAAATAATTTACGGATCAGAATTATAAAAAGATAATTGTTCACTTGACAGATATGACAGATATCCTTCTATAGACATATATATTTACCATCCAACTATAAATACGAATGTACAACTTAAATAAATGATTTCGTCGAAAAGAAAATTTTCTCCACTGAATCTTCTTTTATTTTTATTATAATACTTATTTTAATGTTAACAGTAGTAGATTTCTTTCTTATTATCTTAGGAAAGACATTTTTCAATAGTTGAAATCATGATCACCATGGAAAACCTGGGAGCACTGGACGGCCGTTTCGTCCCAGTATGGGACTCCTCAGCAGTCCGCATCCAAGATCTTGCCCCGCCCGCGAGATTCGAACCCCAGGACCTATCAGTCTCGCGCGCGAGCGCTTAACCATTAGACCACTGAGCCGGCATCCAACGGTGTTAATGTCTAGCTTCAACCAATCCACGAAGTTGCGCCATCGTACACCATTGTCTTCAGTGAGACATTTTTATCGGGTCGGAGGTTTCGTGGAGATTTTAGTAATTTAATATTTGAATTCATGAGTCGATTAAAGCTTGACCCCCATAGAAAACCATGATGCTCACTAATGACTGTATTCAAGAAGTATTTCCTGGAGTTCTGGTAAGAATCAGTGACCAATAGAGTTCAACCATGTCTGTTATGAGGCAATTACCCAATGAAGACAATAGTGAATGGTGGCACAATATCGTGGATTGATTGAAGTTAAACATTAACACCGTTGGATACCGGCTCAGGTTGAACATTCTCACGCGAAACTGAATGTCCTGGGTTCGAATTCCGTATGGAGGATCGTGGTTACGCGTAGCTCACCAATCTCATACTAGGAAAAAACGCCTATCTATTACTTCCAGCTTTCCAATAGTAGTCTAACTTTAATCAACTCATAAAATCAACTATTAAAGACATTCTTTTTTTTTATTAAAAGAAAACTGATCCTGTCAGCTAATCAAAATAATCAGGGCAGATATGTTATCATATTGAATAAGCCTCCCACTCAATCATTAATAGAAATTTCCCCTATGAGTTGAATTCATTCACAGGATAGACGTAAAAACATGTATATATCTATATAGGGAGAGAGAGAGAGAGAGAGAGAAGGAAAAAAATTTTATTGATTAGTTTTATAGACGATTACAAAACGAGAGACTGTTACTATAAGAATGAAAGAGTGATAAACTTCAACAACAACAACAACAAAAAACACATACAGAAAGAACAACAACTCAAAGATATGACCCATTGTATCGATTAACTCTCTTCATTCTAATATTAGTTCTAATAAAAATATTCATACCTTTCAAATAAATAGTTTATTTTGATTGGTTGTATTGATTAAAATTGGGCTGGGCAAATGATAAATGAAATTTTATATTTTACATTTAGTTAAGTGATTTAAAATTATCCGAAAATTTAATGTAAATTTTTATAATTTTATAATAAACTTAATAGATTTACATTAGTGTGTTTCCCTCAGCAACAAAAACACCACAGCCGACAACATCACCACCACCAACACCAACAACAACAAAAAAAAAAAAGTTTTTCAAATCGCAAACAATAAATTCACATTTAGTTTTCATTATTATTTGAATTCATCAACGGAACATATTTTAATGTATTAATTAGGATAAATAAACAACCGATTAATTCATTGACAAAATGCCAGAAGAAACTGTATCACCGTAAGTTTAATTTATATTGATTAATTGTATAGAATAAGGGGTTTTATTTAGTGGATATTTTATTAATGATTTAAATAGTTGAGATCATGATTTAATTGAGACAAGATCATCATGGAAAACTTAGAAGCATTGAATAGTTTCTTTTTCTTTTTCATTCTATTGCGAGACACTTCATCAGTGGTTATTCATGATCTTAATATATATTACTCATTATGAAACCTTTATATCCTGCTGAGGAGTCCCATATTAGGACGAAACGGCCGTCCAGTGCTTCCAGGTTTTCAATGGTGGTCTAGCTTCAACTGACTCATGATTTCAATTTGTGAAATTTCTAAAATCTCCACAAAACCCATTCTGTTTATATCCTAAGTTTGATTTCACATGTAGCAGTTATGTATGTATCAAAAGTTGAATAGTTCTCATACATTTATGTTGTGTAAAAATATCTTGAAACTTGGATGAAATTCTCATAAAATTGCCTAATCGAAATAATGATTGTTTGTTTGTTTTCGAAAAAGACAAAGAAATTGTTTATTAGGTATAAAGATGGTTTGTTTTGGTTGCCTTCATAGTAAGGAACAAAACAAAAAGTAATTTCAGTAAAAAAAGACTTGGTGAATAAGTATTTAAATCCATGTATGTGATCCGTAATAAATTTTGGGAATAAATCTATGAAACACTAAATTGACTAAAAATTGTTTAACAATATTGAAGTTAATCTTAAATAAAGTTTAACGTTTCAACATTTTGAATGTTGTAGGTTAATTTGGCTAGTTCTTTTTTTACTATAATCTCTCAGTCAGTCAGTAACAACATAGAACTTCGTACGTACGTACATCAGTTCGAGTTGTCGTACCATACCAGCATAGAAATGCAGTTATCGATTCAAATCCCATAGTGGTAGAGGTTAATTCTATATGATAATTGTATCTTTTGTGGTTGTGAATTAGTTTATTTTAATTGTTGTTTGAAAAAAATGAACCAGGATTATAGTGTGAATACATTAATATATAATTTTATACTCTAATTTTCATTATGAAATGATTAGACAACCGATATTTTAGTTTATCCTAGCTATTTGAGTACTTAATGTTAACTGAAACTTTAAATTAATCTTGGGTATCAATTATGAATAATTATTTGATCATTATTACGTGTTATGACTTCATCTACTTTATTTGTATATATTAAACTTGTTTTTCAAACATTATCAAGCCTTAACTATTCCGATTATTCTTTCTTCTTCCAACAGTTATTCTCAGCCATTTCAGCTGAATGAATTTAAATAATCGCCATAACATTTTCAATCTGTTTACCTTGTTATCACTTGTATATTAGAATATTTCACCTTTAAATAATGATCAGAAATCGAACATTTGAGGTGAAGGTGTTTTTTTTATTCCGAATTCTGTTTAAAAACATTAGTAAGGGTCAGTTGTGAGATAGTAACTTACTGATCACAGTGGTGGATATGTCGCTCAATTTCGTGGATTAGTTGAAGTTAGAAATTAATACCGTTGGATGCCGGCCGGTTCAGTGGTCTAGTGGTTAAACGCTCGCGCGCGAGGCCGATAGGTCCTGGGTTCGAATCCCGCGAGGCGGGATAGTGGATGCGTACTACCACTGAGGAGTCCCACACTAGGACGAAACGGACATCCAGTGCTTCAGGTTTTCCATGGTGGTCTAGCTTCAATTGACTCATGATCTCAACTGTTTGAATTAAAAAAATTATTTCAAACTATCAGTAGAAGATTATGATTGATTATATCTTCAATAATTTTGTCGACATTCCATCTTGTAGCAACTAGTGTAACTCATTTGTCATTAGTTGTTATAAATTAGGGAAACCCATTTTTTCAAACCCCTAATTATAATCTTTACTCGATATTTTTACTTAACTGATTTGAAATAATCTAAATCAAATCTAAAGAAAAAATGACTTAGAATGTAGATTTAATTTTGTCGTTGTGGTACTTTTGGCGATTTGATCGAGGAGACTGATTTATGGACAAGTCAATCAGATATAAGATAGTAGGTCATGAATTTTAGCGCGAAAGTCATTCACTTGGCTAAATAGCGTTTCGGCCTTTTATCTAACATCAGTTCGTGATGAAAACCTTAAATCTAATTCCTAACCCTAACAATCAACTGTAAATCGTCATTCTAATTCCTCACAATGGTTTATAACCCTCATTTAGTCTTAGTTAGTAGGTGGACGTTTTCAAGGTTACTTCGACATCGCTCAAAGGTCATCTTCAAATTATAGTCTCACGGTAAATAATTACAGAGTAATGTTTGATAAAAAATTTAAATTTATTCTGATAATAATTATCGTTATGAGGTAGCGAGAACACAGGCGAGGACAATCAAGCGTATTTGAATATAACATTACAGGATATCTTGGTAGAATCTGAAAACCATACAGTAAACACTTCATTTGTGAAATATTAATCAACTGTCTCTGACTTTTTTGTTCCTTTGTCTTCATATCAATCACTCTCTATTCTCGTTCTCTTCTCTTCGGTTTTCTCAACCTTCTGCAGTCAGGCATTCTACTTTTCATTGGTGATACATATTACTTATATCTGTCGACATCAATAGTGCACACCACAGTCTCACCGTTTTTTTTATAAAATTTATATTAGTCAAGATGACATTTTGCTATCAAAGATAAGTTGACAGGTGTTACAGATATTTTGACCATTTGAACGTGTAGCGATTCAAAATCTAATCAGTCAACTAAAACTTATTGCTTCCATCTAACATGATGAATACTACAGGATAATCTGAAAGAGTCAGTGTCGTAAAATATTCTACAGTATGTTTTATAGCTTTAAAACTTGTTTGACTTACACTTTGTTTTTCACGGATTGATCTCGAGGGAATTAATAGCGTTTTGATATCTTTCTGAGTCTAATTCAAATAGGGTTTTATTGAAATCATAAACCGATCAATATTACATCACTGCTGAAATCTTAGGAGCACTGGACGGCCGTTTCGTCTTAATGTGAGACTCCTCAGAAGTGCGCCAACTGACTGAAAATTAATCAGTAATATAGGCGACAACACGTTTCATATGTAAACTAGGAATAGTTTAGAATTCCCATAACGTATAAAAATAAAATGGTACGTTTCACTAACCCAATTAAAAACTGCTTTACCGGAATTGCATTTCATAATAACACTAAACTTAAGTTGGATTTAAGAAATAGTGAATGATAAGTAATCAATGAGCACTAATGACTACAAATACTGATTTTCGTAATTATGTTATTTAGTGATGAATAGACTTGAGAGTCACTCATTGTTTTTTGGGACTAGAAAAATGAAAATTACTAACGGTTAGTCAGATGTTCAGCTGGGCCTGTGCCTATTAAGATAATAATCCGATCAACTTTCTTCAAGCTGTTTGTTATATAAACTGGTGAATATCTGGGTACTTTTATAAGTATTTGACCTGAAATACAAACCAGAAGTCCTTTAAATCCAGTATATATTTCGTAAGTTGTATTTATATCAGACTGATTCCATTTGGACGACAACTGAGTGTATTTTATGGTGGTTCATTTCAAGACGTTAAAGTCCTGGTCTCTATTTCCGATGAGGCCGCAGATGCCCACTGTTGAGGAGTCCTACACTGGGACGAAGCAACTGTCATGTTCTACTGAGATCACTCTATTTCAAATTTAACATACAAATTTAACCATTCACCAAAATACCACTTCATTGAACCTTCGTTTATAAAGTTTGTTACTCAGTGAATTAGGGTCCCCGACAAAATACAAGGTCATAGCATATTATTGATAAAAGTTAGTTGTAACCCGAAGAGTCATAATACATCTAAAAAAAGAAATCACATTAAACAACTCTACTTGTGGTATCATTGAAATAACCTCTCAGGGATATATTTAGGCCTGGTAACGGACGTTTTCGATTCGAATACCAAATCTATTACTGGCAGTTAGGTCATCTATACATTATCTTAGTAAATGACAAGCAAACAGCTTAACTTAGATCTTTTTATTGAATAACTGCGATCATCCACCAAACAAGTGTGTCGCTGAGTTCGATCCAACCAAATCAAACCCTTTTACACCGAAATTTCGAATAATCTAGCAGTATATTTAATGTAAAATGTGAAGAATATTAATTGTTTACTACTTTCTAGCAGAGTTATCCACTTATTCCTTTAAAAGTAATGTATAAACTATTCTTTCATGTCATATTATGCAACTTAACACTAATAGATACACGATGAAAGTATGGTATGCTGACAGGCCAATCAACATCCAGAGTGTGACAATATTCAAGTACCACGCATAATAAGAAGTGTGAGTACCTTTGCATAATGCTCAGAACGTTTAAAATGTCAACAAAAATAGTTTTTGTCACAATAGGATAAAAGTGATTGTGTAAATATGTTTACACTTTGTAACGCCATTATTTTCTTTGCCGAAAATTATCCATTTACAAAGCTGTTTTTTGACTGGCTAAGAATTGTCTAAAACTCCATTGAGGTTGTTTTCAGCTTACCCCTTTGCTGTACTCCTGCCAGACACAATAGTTCTTGGAAAAAGCAATAACCGGGCTCTCAAATTTCTTTTTCTTCTTAAAATGAGTTGATAGAATGAAATTTCAATCTTTGCATAACAAACGTAGCTTTTAGTTATATGTCTGTACTCTACTCAGAATAGTCATGTTATCGCCCTTGTGGATAAGATCCAGAGAATTCCCCGAGGAAAGCCAAAAGAGGCTCTGGAAACTCTGAGAAGCATATTATTCAATCAGCATTCAATAGAAGTTTTGCCAAAAACATCTAGAAAGTGAAAAATCACATGTCACGTTTCTGATTGGGTGATTACTTATACTGCTAATATGCTTAATAGAGTCCCAGAATTTTCAGAAAACCCAAGGTCATCTAAAATGCTATAAATACCCTTGATTTTTTGTGCATAAACGAACCTTAAAATGAAGCGTTTCTTTCATATTTCACGCCTTTTCCCTCGTGTTTTAGTCGCTACGTTGATTTAGCCTGGGGGTTAATGGAAGAGCTTAGGAACTGAATTTAGCATTCACTTAGAAGACCATTTTGATAACATTTCAGATATCAACACCGTTCACTTGAAAACATTTTTTTGTTTGTTTGTGTCGGGGTACAGTTATCACGTTTGAACATTGTATTATGTTTACGCGGATGATAGCTGTGTTCATTAGTCCAATGAATTAAGGATAGGTCATAGGTTGAATGTCGAGTTGATAGTCTCTTATTATCACAATTCGTATCCATCTTTAATATAGTCATAAGTCTAAGATATTACTAGACACAAAGCCCCTATCACAAACCTGTGAATCTTTTAGGTTTTAACCGTTTCTTAATTCAATTTTCATGGAACATGATACCTCTTCTGTTGTAAATTTCTAATTGACTGTTGTAAAATTCTTTACTTCATAAAAAATTCTGCTTCGTAATGTTTATATTGACAAGGACTATATAATTCATATAAACTTGAAATACAATTGTGAATGTAAATAGCAAGAAATTAAACCCTGAAGCATAAAAAACATATGTAGATCAGTAGACATCTTGAAAACTAATGTGTTTCTGATTAAAATTGATCATCCCAGTGATTACAACAACATTTTACGGTGAACAACAATACATGATAACTCTGGTTAAAATCACATTTAAAAATTCTAGACAATTCACTTGGTATTGTTTTACTTGAATCTTCCCATTGATGTTTTAGGAGTGAAATTGATCAGTCTCTTATTGGCATATGTGCATACTGTGCGTTTACCTCGATATTGCCTTAATGTACAAGCATTATAAGCAAAGATGGATAGTGGCTAGCAGTGGAATTCAGTTTAACGCGCGTTTCGTCCTATATCGAGGCAAGACGCACAAGACGCACATATTACAACAAGAGACTGATCAATTGTAGTCCTAAAACAACAATGGGAAGATTCAAGTAAAACAATACCAAGTGAATTAAACTTCACCCCATTGCACAAGGAAATGGCTATCAAGATTCAGTAGCTAAATGGATAAGGTGATGGTGTTTGAAGCGGACGGTACTGGGTTCGAGTCCCGGAGTGAACATCAACTCTGAAATGCACGTACATCCAGCTGGAGAGTCTTAAATAGGATGAAACACACATCAAACTGCATTCCACTGCTAGCCACTATCCATCTTTGCTTATAATTCTAGACAAACTACAGTTACCTTTCCTTCTAAAAAACTTTCTTAAAACTCTTTCTTATAAATAGGTCGAATGAAATTTGTAAACACACTTACTACAGAATTTGTCTTAGAGATTCGAATCAAGAATTAAGTTAAGCATAATGTGTTATATTAGGGAAATAGGTTGATAGTAAATAGTGCTTTATGAATAAACCTCTTTAGTCTAGGGTAGTTAGTTAAAAGCCTCAAAGTTGATTGTCACTATGCATTGTGTTTTCCTTCATGATCGACGAAATGGATAAGCCTCTTCCTTTTAATTCTTATTCAGTAACATTAAATAGGTAGAATCTAAGAATCTATTTACATTCTGATCAATCATATGTTTCAATCTTATCAGTAATGTCAATATACTTGGATGAAAGTAAACACAGCTAATGTATAATACATAAAAAAACTTGTTCTTTAAATCTTAATTCTGGTCACAAACTAATGAAATTCATATTGATGAAATCAACATTTTAATGCACAAGTACTTACTTACTTACTTACTTACACCTGTTACTCCCAATGGAGCATAGGCCGCCGACCAGCATTCTCCAACCCACTCTGTCCTGGGCCTTCTTCTCTAGTTCCATCCAATTCTTGTTCATTTTTCTCATGTCTATTTCCATTTCTCGGCGTAATGTGTTCTTTAGTCTTCCTCTCCTCCTTTGGCCTTGAGGATTCCATGTGAGGGCTTATCTTGTGACGCAGTTGGGTGTTTTCCTCAATGTGTGTCCTATTCACTTCCAGCGCTTCTTCCTGATTTCTTCCTCCGCTGGGATCTGGTTTGTTCTCTCCCACAGTACGTTGTTGCTAATAGTGTCCGGCCAACGGATCCGAAGTATTTTGCGTAGACAATTGTTAATAAACACCTGTATTTTCTGGATGATGGCTTTCGTTGTTCTCCAGGTTTCTGCCCCATACAGTAGAACTGTCTTGACATTTGTATTGAAAATCTTGACTTTGGTGTTGGTTGACAGTTACTTTGAGTTCCAGATGTTCCTCAGTTGTAAATATGCTGTTCTTGCTTCGCCGATCCGCGCCTTCACATCCGCATCAGATCCACCGTGTTCATCAATGATGCTGCCCAAATACGTAAAAATGCACAAGTATTCATACAATAAACCTTTATGTACAATGTCTTATTAATTGCAATCTCTTAGTAACTAAATTCTGAAAGTATTTTAAACTCAAAGACTGTTTTTAATTATTTTGTTTTAATGACTAAATAAGTATTTTATATAATAAACCGTGATAAGTAACTAATTTTTATCTTGTTAATTAACTAACGGTCATAGTTTCAAATATTGACAATATGATAAATGAATGGTAGCGGAGAGAGGCACATACTTCATTAGCCAATAATAAAACAGTTGAGAAAGGATACTATTATTGATTATATAAGTAAAGAACTTTTAGATATGAAGATGTTTGTAGTGTACTCAAAAGTTTCCTATTGAATTGTTAATGGATAGAGTATGATAGTTTATATTGTCTTTCTTCTATATGGTTATTGATACATTTTATTCATTTAATTACTTTCTTAAATTTTGAACAAAACTTAAGACATAAACTCAGGGAAATAAGATGAATTTATTAATGAGATCGATTACTGCCAAGGAGTCCCATACTAGAACGAAATGGCCGTCCAGTGCTCCCAGGTTTTCCATGGTGGTCTAGCTTCAATTGACTCATGATGTCAACTATTAAATGAAATATAAATGTTTAAAAATGCAATTAAAATAAGACATTGACAGTTTCATGATTAATTGGCTGTGTAGATTAATGAAATGAACTGTAGTCATATGCGAAATCGTGGAGAAAAGTAACAAAGTAGGATGAAGGACATTTGCAATCAATCAGTGAATACATTGATGTTGTTAAACTTTAGTACTTATTCCTGATCTCATCTGAATGAAGTGTTGTCGCCATACTATGAAAGATCTCATCATAAATTATGAACAGTCTGAAGGCTTACATATGCATCGTTCTGTTGCATATAAAAAATTTGCTGAGTAAATGTAACCATTATTTGTCAAAGCTATTATTGAAGAAATATTATTAATTATCATTTCTATTAACCTGATAGATTTTGAACTCTATAATCCAGTTTTCTTCCCTGGAATACAGAGTCTTTTTGACGAACAACGTTTCACAAAAAGTGATATTGTTTCATGTAATACAAAGTAGTGAATAATGAGTTTACGGATTTCGAAAACTTTCAGTAGTGTTTGATTAAATTTCAAATTATTTACTTTACTCTCAAATAAAATGACATCGATAAACTTCATTACGTCCCTTAACCCTCATGAAGAAGCATAGGCCTCCTACCAATATTCTCCATCCAACTTTGTCCTCATCGATTTTTTCCACTTGTTTCCAGTTCCTATTCACCTTTATCATGACTGCTTCCAATTCTCGATGCAGTGTTTCTTTGTTATCTTATTTTTCGTTTATTCTCAGGATTCAAAGTTAGCGCTTGCTCTGTGATGAAGTTCCATGATTTCCACTATGTATGTCCTATCCACTCAACAATTCCTTGCCCAGATTCCTCTTCAGATGGAAGTTGGTTTCTTTTCTCTTACAGTAGGCTGTAGACTATGGTATCCGGTAAAACGACATTGAGTATATTGCGTAGAAAACTGTTTATGAAAACCTGTACCATTTTGATTATGGTTGTAGTGGCTCTCCAAATTTCAGCTCCGTACAGTAAAACTGTATTGACGTTCGTATTGAAAATTCTAACTTTGATATTAGTTGACAGACAGTTGTTTTGAGTCCCATATATTATTCAACTGTAGGAATACTGTCCTCACTTTGCCAATCTGAGCATTCACATCAGCATCAGTTCCTCCACGTTCATCGATGGTGCTACCCAGATACGTGAATGTTTCCACCTCTTCCAAAGTTTCCCCATCAAGTGTGATTGAGTTGGTGTTCTCCGTGTTGTATTTGAGGATCTTGGTTTTCCCCTTGTGTATGTTGTGGTCTACTGACGCAAAAGTTTCTACTACGATAGTTGTCTTGACTTGCATTTGTTGATGTGTATGGTATAGATGGGGCAGGTCATCTGAGAAGTCCAAATAGTCTAGTTGCATCCAACCTGTCCATTTTATTCCCTGCTCCGTGTCAGATGTCAAGGTCTTCATAATCCAGTTAGCCATTAGAAGAAAGACAAAGGGAGAGAGTAGGCAGCCTCGTATGACTCCGGTCTTCACTTGAAATGCATCTGTCAGCTGTCCTACATGCAAACCTTTTCAGTGTAGTCCGTAGTATGAATCCCATATTATGGTGACGATTTTGTCATGTACACCATAATGCCAAATAACGTCACCTATCCACACTGTCAAATGCTTTCTCACAGTCAAAGAAGTTGATATGTAGTGACAAATTCCATCCAACTGATTGTTCAACGGTGGTCCTTAGTATCTCAGTTTGGTCTGTGAACGACCGATCCTTACAGAACCCGGTCTGTTGATGTTGAATTTGGGTGTCTACTGAATCTTTCGTTAGGTTCAATGGCACAGTTGAAGACTTTTCCTGATACCGATAGTAGTGTGATGTCTTTATAGATCTCTTACTTGGTCAGGTCTTTCTTAGATATCTTTATGAGTTATCCTTGTTTTCAGTTTGTCGGCAACTCTCCTTCCTCCTAAATTCCTCTAAACAGAACGTGGATTATGTTTGCATTTACTTCTGTGTCTAACTTCAGTGCTTGGGTGGTATGTTGTCTGGTCGTGCTGCTTTTCCACACTTGATTTGTCTGGCGGTCATGACGGTTTATTCGATTGTTATCGGGGTGAAATCTATAGAAAGGTATGTGTGTGCTGTTTCGATGTTCAGTGGGTTCAGTCGAACTGGCCTACCTAATAACTCTTCAAAGTGCTTTATCTGTCTGTTCCGCTGTTCTTGGATCTCGGTGATTGACTTACCTTCTTTGTTTCTGACCGATCTTTCCGGTTCACCATATTTTCCCTCCAGTTTCTGCGTTGTGTCATATAGTTGTTTCATACTCCATTCCCTTGTATCTTCTCCTGCTATCCTTGCTAGGTGTTTCACATATTTCTTCTTGTCGGCTCTAATGCTCCTCTCCACTTGCTTGCTTGCTTCTGTGTATTCAGCTTGTGCCTTGAGTTTCTCTGTTCTGCTCGATACCGGCAGTAGTTCGATAAGAGCTAAAGGCGGGTGAAAACAGCCAGTGTAGTGAAAACCTATTCATCAGTAGACCTCAACATACACAAGGGGAAAACCAAGATCCTCAAATACAACACGGAGAACACCAACTCAATCACACTTGATGGGGAAACTTTGGAAGAGGTGGAAACATTCACGTATCTGGGTAGCACCATCGATGAACGTGGAGGAACTGATGCTGATGTGAATGCCCAGATTGGCAAAGTGAGGACAGTATTCCTACAGTTGAATAATATATGGGACTCAAAACAACTGTCTGTCAACTAATATCAAAGTTAGAATTTTCAATACGAACGTCAATACAGTTTTACTGTACGGAGCTGAAATTTGGAGAGCCACTACAACCATAATCAAAATGGTACAGGTTTACATAATTAGCTTTCAGTTATGTTACAATACACTCAAGTATTTGTCATTTTTAATAAAAGCGATATCTTGATTACAGTCATCCAGTCCATATGCGATGGTCTTTAGCGTTTGTCCAATCTGTATGCTACACGTCAGAATCCTGGAATGCTCTTTCAAATGATGATTTGATGGATTGTCTTTGGCTTTTTTATAGCTTGTCTGAGCTTACTTGAATTCACCGTTAGCCATCCCTGTACATATATAACACGAATCTTACTATCATAGTAGGAGTGTAGACTTTTCTTTTTTTGTTGTTGTCTTTTTTTAAATAGTCTTCTGTTTGTTAATTAACAGAAAACTTATAAATGTCGATTTAAATAATACGTTGAAGTACTCACTTTTTTTATCTGACTTGATAATATCATACAGTACGTTGACATAACTGTTTCAACTGTTTACTTTAATGAAGAACATTACCTGTACCATCCACATTATCATGATTCCAATCATATCTTCATACTTAAATCTATAATGTTTTCACTAAGTATCAGTAGGATTTTATCATTTTTCAACTTCTCTCTTGTTAAAGTTTTACTTTAGATATATACACTAAATTTAACTAACTATTAATTTAAATTCACTTGATATTGTTTACTTGTATCTTCTCATTGTTATTTAGGACTACAATTGATCTGTCTCTTGTTGGCATATGTGCGTCCTATGCGAACTATCTCGATATTTCCTTAAGTAACAAGCTTTATAAACAAAGATGGATAGTGGCTAGTAGTGGAATCCAGGACGCGCATTTCGTCCTAAGTGGATAACGCTATGGTGTTTGAAACGAACGATACTGGGTTCGAGTCCCAGGTTGAACATCAACTCTGAGATGCAGGCACATCCAGCTGACGAGTCTCGAATAGGATAAAGTGCGCGTCAAACTGTATTTCACTGCTAGTCACTATCTATCTTAACTGTTAATTTCGTTCACATCTTTTAACATTGGTTTTATTTGTGATTGAAGACCAATTAAACATAAATAGGATAACGAAAATTCTTATTTCGACGTTTATTGAATAATTGAAAAAACTAAACAATTACTTTTATGTCCCTATAACCCTTCGAATATATCACGTGGCTTATCGCCAATTAGAACACCGATTTATTCACTAGACCAATGATGCATAAACCAGTACGAGCAACGTAGAGTCAACACTGAGTTCTTATTGGTCCGCTGAGATAGTAACTTCTTGCTTAACACAGTCGGTTCACTCCAGTGCACCAATATCAGCCTCCGCCATATGAATCATACATTCCAAACACACGCAGTTTATATACAAACAAATCAGATCACATCGTACCATAAAATAGAAAATAACAATTATACAAGATCAAACCAAAATGTGGCTGTGATTGTGAGAGACTGTAATTAATAGGTTAGGAATAACTTAAGAATAGTTAATTGTATAATAGTAATAAATAGGTTAAATGGAAGCTTATAATAATAAGAAAATGAATATAGATACAATATAGTTACTTAATAGTTATACAATCAGAATATATATAATAACAGTCCATAAATAATTCCTAGCAGTTATCATTCACTTATCCTTCTTCCGGATATATCAGTTACTACATTTTCTATTGTATAACTTGATGAAGACAATTTTAGATTGTTCAAACTTACAATCAATTAAAGTGTAAACTAGAATCACAATCTCTATAACTTAGAAACCTTGAACATATAATAAAGCTTAATTGAATAAATGCCACTCTTTGTAGTTTTATTGTAAATTCCTTATATGACAGTGAAGTGGTATTTTCCTACTTTTTCTGTATTCAGCTTTCGATGTTCTTGGCTCACAAATTATGAAATTCAAATATTCCCAATGCTTTTAACCTTTTCAAGCGCAATTATAATACAGTCCTTTATGATTTGGAACCAATTTATTTGAATTTTATCTGTGATCTTCATGAAATAAATAAATGAAAGAATATTTTAGTTGGGTATCATTGCAAATTGACTTAATTCAGGATATTGAAGGGCATCGGATAGTTGTCGTATCCGATATGGAACTCAGCAGTGTTTATCGATAGACTTTCATTGAACAAATTCGTAGTCCAATGAATATTAAAGTTCAGTGTTTTTTCTTCTTTCCATTCAAAAGCCGATTTCCTCATTACTTTGTGTTTGTTACCATAAGATTTGTTACAATTCAATGTGATACTCATTTGAACAAGCCTTGAATCTCTATTCCCGTCATTTGCAGCCTATATTGAAGATGTTTCTTGAGGTTGAGTTCTTATTGAAACACATTTTTAGTGAATTTACAGTATATTCTCTCTTTATATTCTCACACTAGTCTTTTATAGCATGTTATTGTTTGAATGGACTGAGTTAGAATAGGTTATATCAGTCAGTATTCCTCTTATGGTATTATGTAAAGAAAAAAACAGCTTTAAGTATAATATTTCCGATAACTTCACTACTTATCAGCTTCTGCAGTCGCGAGTATAAGAAAGACTTGCATAAAATGCTGCTCAATTTTCTATCGATGATATTCAGCTTAAAACACTACGGAAGCTTTCTGACCGCGTATTATTTTTTGAAGTGTTTGTTTCATATTGATCAAAGGCGACTTAATAAGAGAAAAAATATAAGATTTCCATCACTTGTGCACCTTAAAAGTGTTATGTCTTTCTGTGACAAAACCACCAATCAGAATCCCGATTAGTACTACTTCGTATCTTTGATTTGACCAATTATACGTCCAACTGGCACCTTGAGCCAACTCCTAAGTCCATGTTGGTTCACGATCTGACAGCTCCTGTCTTTCTGGCCAGCCTCAGCTATTTTATATTTTAAAAAAATGTAGTTCGTATTCAGGCTTACCTAACTACATCAAAATAATCATTATGCATGAACGAGCCAAGCGTGGCCGTGAATGGGGGAGACAGTATATAGTAAATGATATAACACTAGTTAATGTGCCAATCGAAAGCCTATGATAAAAGAAATCTATACATAATAATCTAGTTACTTAATAATTATACAATAAAAATTCATATAATAATAGTCCCTAAATTATTCCTGGAAGTTAACATTCTTTTAGTCTTCGGATATAACAATAAGTTTTACTTGTCCAACTTTGCTTAACTTACTATAGCCTTGAGGAAACGCAAAATTTATAGAGTCAAAGAAATTTTATGTTAAAACAATATACAATTCTTGTTCTGTGATTACAATCATCAGTTGTTGTATTAATGCTGATGATAGTAATTTTGGGGTGGTTATAGTTGTGTTGTATTTTTAAAGTATTTTGGATTGCAGGACAAATTTCACTCCATTGTAAAATTAGTTAAATCCTAAGTGATGCTTTGGAATCATTTAAAAATTGTCCTGTTTTACATTTTAGAATGGAGTCAGAACCACCCACTATCCATGGAAAAGCACATCATGGAGTGGACCCCGACGATCATGTTGCAGTTGAAGGGTCCGGTGAAGAATTCAAGCAAAAGATGGATGATTTTATCAAAGAATTAGCAGTAAAAATGCATGGTAAGTTAAATTCAACATTGTTTTTGCGGTCAGGTTGATCTAATCACTTTCACGAACACTGAGATACCTGAAAGTTAGTCATCAAGCTTTATTGACTGAGAAATTGTACATAAGATCTTTACTGATCTTTGACATAATAAAATTAACTAAGGTCTTCCTGATATCTTCTACAAACTCTTGGTGCTTTTCCTTCACAAAATTTCATGAGGTACTTGTGATTTACAACGAGAGTAGACAGACTAGTGATAAAGTTTGAAAAAGAAAGTAAACTGAGAATTACTTTATCGAAACATTTGTCTACCACTAGTGTTGAATTCTGTGTTTTTACTGTAAGATAAATGTTAGCAATATGAGGCATGTGCTATAACCCTCTTGTTAGATGGTGGTTAAGTTACTTATCTGTTAGCTTATCTACTATACTCTGCATCCTAGGTCTAACTTGAGCGTTAAGCACCTACTGATTCAACCACATTTTGGCTGTTTCGAAGGTATCCATGGCTGAATATCTGTGGCACCAGAAAGACTATCAGTAATACATAGTGAAGTATGTACTTATATAGCAAAGTGTGTAGTGGGAACGTGGTTAGCTAGTATGTTGAGCAATGCGATTTTGAATCTTGGCTGGGATATACCCTTACTGATGAATAATATCCGGTAGAAAATCCACTTCTGAATCATATACTTTTGATGCTAGATGATTGTAGGCGGCCAGATGCCAACTCCGGATATAAGTCGCATGTTAGTTGGCACTCGCCAGCTAGGCATGCCTTTAGTTTTAACGAAATTAATTCTCCATGTGGGATTAAGACACTCATCATCCAGCTTCATATTCTGAGATATTGCTATTCAGCTATTTTTGTTGGAACTGACTACAAAACTGAGATATTTACACTGTCTGAACTGAATTCGATTAGCATGAAATTGGTGACCAAACAATTTACTTTCACACTTGTTATCTGTTTTTGACACTCTTCATCAATTACCTTCTGCTTCACTTTTTTCTTTCTAGTTCCAACAGGAGCTGTGATTGCTATGGTTATTGGTGTGATCCTATTTGTTTTATTAATATTGTTTTGTATTTGTAAACGATGCGTATTCAAACGTCGGAAAAAGGATCGTGGAGCGAAAAAAAGCAAAGCGGATATAAAAAGTGTACAACTTTTAGGCAAAGGTTTAGCTAAAGATAAAGTGAGATTTATTGATGTCTATCAATGCTGTTTCTTTTTTTAATGTTTCAGTGAGCTTTTAAGTCACCTTTAAGAAATTGTTTATTACCTATCGTTTGTGAATGACCAAGTCAACTGATCTCATTGTAATGGGTGTAGGAATATGAGTCATTGGTTAATAATTGAATGTTCAAAAGTATTTATGTTTTACATAGATGTTAGAAATAGTTTATGATGGCTTGTTGTAAAATTCTTTTATTAAAATTTGTTTTCACCGTAAAGAAACACTAAAAAAATAAGGAACATTCAGTAGTTATGTTTTCATATTCTGGGAGCTGATTCAGTGGAATATTCCCATGACCATACTATGGATCGTGTCTTGGTGGCCAACACAATACCTTTAGACCATTGAGTTGGAACCCAGATAATATACATGTCAACCTTCACTTAATCTACGATATATCTTGACCATCATACAATACTATCTTTGATATTTTTCCCATTTACTATATGGACGGACTTTTGTTTGATTTGCGAATATTGTTTACTGATCAACAGTTGCTGTCTAAATAGATTAATCATAGGGAGAATTTTGAGATGTAACTCAAGTAGTCACCTATAAATAAGTCGTTTAAAGCCTACATGTTTTCCGTTAGGAAATGTAGTCTCTATCTCCATATAGTTGGACGGTTTTATACTATTCTGTCCAGCTTGTATGAGATAGATGCGCTTTTGATTATCAAATAGATAGAGCTAGATGAAACCTAGCTCACAGCATTGATATGAAACTAGCTAATTTGAAATTCTCTCTAGAAAAACGAAAGAAGGTGATGTTTGGATAAGTTATTGATAAATTAGATCTATGATTTGCAAAAAGATAATAAATAAATGCACCTACTCTTTTTTGCCTTATTTCAAGTCAGCTTTTCTGACTTCTCAAAACCATGGATTATTCATCAGACGTAGCCGGTATGCTGCACCTCACCACACAAACCTTACTAACAGTTTGTGGTTTCATGGGTTTGTGTGATACACTAATTGTACTGTAAAAATTCAGTAAAATTAGTGTCGGTCTATCTAAACTTAAATCGTTTTACTTGTTCAAATCACGAAATGATCTTAGCTAGACTATCATCGAAACTAAGGATCACTTGATATTTATTTCATCCTGATATGGGACTCAGTAGTATGCATCCACAAGCTCACTACAGGGGATCGAACGCAGGACCTTCCCTTGTTGAGAAGAATCAGAATTTTTCTAGCGGACATCTATGGAAGAATCTCTTTAGATATTGAGTATGTCTCTCTTTGCGTAACCATATAATAAACTACAGTAGGTCAAAGAAGAATTCAAATCTATAAAACTAACGAAAGATGTATCATTTAAAGCAGAGGTACTTTACAACCTCTTCTATATACAAAAGGTGCGTTTTATCCAACGCTTTCGGTCCTTTCTCTTATAATTTAGTAGCTGTATGCTGCACATTATAGTGTAATTCTCATTGCAGCTTTTATTTCAACTGGCTAAAGGTACCCTCAACTTTCATACACATAATTCCCTTTATTATCTTGAAGAGAACAAGAACAAAGATCCTAGCAGAATGGCATGAATTCATTTTAGTTCTTTCGGTTCTCGTCAGCTACTTGCAATGTGTGATATTTAAAATGAAAAAAAAGAGTTGAGAAGAATTTTTTTTAAATGTAACGAAGATATATTTATCACTAGGGCAAGGAAAGGTGAATAACCATTTCCTTTTGAACAAATAAATCGAGTTTAGCTTTAATTTCTTAATCACTTATTATCGATTCTGTTAGATTGATCAAATGTCTGCTGATTATCACTTATTTGATGATTTTTTCAAATTATCTTTCTACTAACGATTGTGAGTTCTAAATGGAATTTATACTTTATTGCAGATTAATAGGATTGTGAGTAGCTGTCATAGCATGAACCGATCCGAAGGAATTCTTAGAAGTCTAAATTTTCAGAGAAAAAGGCTTTTATTAAGCTTACTGGAATCAACTCAATTAATACACATACGAATACAATCTATTTGCAACAGATTGAATTTTAGGATAGAATGATTTCATCATGTCAAGTAAACTGTTATTGTAAATAATCAATTCAACTCAGGGTTAGCACTCCGTAACACCAGTCCTCTCACAGCTTTATTTCTCTATGAAATTAGTACTGGTAGTGTTCAGATTTATTCCAGATATCCCAATAGTTTTACTATTTTCTAGTTCACTTATCTTATTTTTGTTGTTTATAAGTAGTATTTTGAATGATTGATTATCCAATTTATTTCGGTCTATAAGGTCATTCAAACACTGTAACCTCTTAGTTAGGTATTTCTGTCACATTGAGATGAATATCCATAATGTTATATATTGAAAGATAATAAGTTCGCTTACGCACAATTCACCTTCTTTTAGGGAGATCTAGATGAATTAGAAGCAAATATGGAAGATAATGAAGGTGTACAAGAGAAGGAAGAAGTCAATTTGGGCAAACTACAATATTCTATTGATTACGATTTTACCCAAGGAGAGGTAATTTATTCATGTGAATTATTTGTTTGAAATATAAAGTACGTTTACCTACATTGTAGTATAAGAGATTCATATTTGATTGTCAGTAAGTGGTTGTAAACTGATTATTATCAGTCAGCTCACCTTGTGTGTCACAGGAATTTCATATTGTCTCTTTTGACTTACAGAAACTTTGACAGCACAATCTCAATTATTCACTACTCACAATTTAAGGACCAATATTAATCCGTGATAAATGATTTCATTTACGATGATTTTCAGATATATATATTTATTTGAGTTTATGAGCCGGTGCTTCCAGTGCTTTCAGGTTTTCCATGGTGGCCTAGCTTTAATTGACTCATGAATTCAACTATGAAATTACTACAATTTCCACCAAAACCCTTTCTGATATTATATATTTATGACTGTATAATTATTCAGTAAAACTATATTGTAGTAACCAGTTAGAGTTATCAGTCTCAAAGTCATAGTGTACACATAAAATAACGAGGATCATCATCGATTGTCTCAAGGTGAAGTTCAACGAAGACATAATAATTTATTACTTACAAGACGTTCATTAAACAAATGAATCATAATGCGAGAATAAATAATGAGATACTACTAGGTAGATAGTAGTTCATTTCATTTAATCAGTTTTTCTGTATCTGGAATATTTGTTCACAAGAATAGTTTTGTCTATCCTCCGACGACTGTACTTACAACATAATGTGAAGGCCATGTGATCTCAACTACATCCTTATAAAGTCACCAAATGGAAAATTAACTCGGATCACGTGACCGGATGTTTACATCAAACTTGGTCTTATTTTAAGATGGAAGAACCTATTGTCAATCCCGACAAGTATATTGATCATTTTAAAAATGTGAATAAGTTCAAAGGATTTTCATTTTCTTATTAGCCAACAACGTGGAGAAGGTTCTCTCAGCCAGTTCTACAATCGATCAATGCCATTATTAAAATATAGTTTTATCAGTTCTTCAATCAAAACTGTAGTTTAGTCGTGTAGCTTGACGTATACTAAATAAACCTCATTTAGCCGTAGTATATAGGTGAACATTCTCAAGGTCACTTTAGCGTCGCTCAAAGGTCGTCCATAAATTATAGTCACCGACAATTTGATTCAGAAATTATATTACACACAAGGGAGAGTGAGATATGAGGAGGCTAAACAGCTCTATTATATGTTTTAATGTCCCAGAGAGTTCTATGAGCAGATTGTGTAATGGATTCCATGGGATTTAAATTGTTCGGCATAAAGGGATTTTCGATCAGCTAGCCTTGCTACACTATGAAGTTATAAATTGCGGCGTTCATTAGACTTCGTTTTTCATTATTCGTATTTGATTACTGAACTTTAATTTGTGAATAAGCCATCCTGTAAATGAGCAACAAGTTCTGAAATCAGGACATCATCATAATGATTTGAAGTATATATGTAGGAAATAGTAATATCACTACTTAAAACATTTGACCACATTTCAGATTATTAATCAACCCTATCAAGAAACTTTCCAATAGATTTTCATTACTTACCTCTTGATTTTAAATTTTGTACTGATTATGCTGTCTAGATTGACAACTAGGGACTCATTGGAAAATCATCTATCTATCCAACTTGAAAACCGTATTATTACAAAACTTTTATCATTAATTATTCAATCATAAACAGTGTTCGTTTGTTCTCCCCAATATTTATGTTAAGTTGAGATGGAAAATACAAACTCATAGTGAAGTACATCATCAAAATACCGTTATGTCTTTCTCTTCAGAATGCCAATTACCTGCATCTTCATATCTTTCATCAGCATTTAATACTACTTCCTTAAATAATCATACGAGTAGTGTTATCAATTCTTTTCGTATACATTAAAGACTTTATTGATTCTGCATTTCTTTTCTTTAATAATGATTAAGAGCTTGATCGTTTTTTCTTCTTATCCTTCATTGATTATTTGTTAATTTTTCTTGTATCACTTAGTTAACAGTTGGTGTAATACAAGCAACCGATTTGCCTGGAATGGATTTATCTGGAACATCTGATCCATATGTAAAAGTGTTTCTATTGCCTGAAAAGAAAAAGAAATATGAAACTAAAGTACATCGAAAAACATTAAATCCAGTATTCAATGAAACATTTGTGTTTAAAGTAAGGTTCTTTTATCGTATTTTGATCATAGTGAGCTTTAATTTAATGTTTTGTGGATGCTTTTTTAAGGTGTATACTGACAATAGTCATGATATATGCGAATGAGACTTAACACGCTGCGGAATCTACAAACATAGATTCTATCTGTCCCTCTTACATTGATGAATAAATATTTCAAGTGATGATTAGACATCCTGTGGTGTGCTACTTATATCGAAATAAGTAGTATATATCACAAGTCAAAAATAGAATGTATGGCAGCAGAAGATCGAAGAGGAAAGAACAGGAACAGAAAGTAATTGGTATGGAAATGCAGGAACAATGAAATCTGGGACAATTAATGAACATTTTGCAAATTAATTATCAGAGTATGGTTTTTCTATTTTACGATAAATATAATCGGTTGTCCTCACCTGTGTTCTCCTTCACTACAGTTGCCTTATCGTTTTGCTAACTTGAGGGTTAATGTCTGTTAGTCATTGGTCCCAAGAGATTTAGCTAACAAATGTAACGAACTGCATCTGACTTAATTCTTTTGAAATATTTTATGTTTGTTACGCTTTCTGATTAAAGAAAATGGATATTTTTGTGACATAAAACTACTGTACATTGTTAATTAGTCTATTTTATTGGTTTATTTTAGTTCCCTTTAAAATAGACTACATACTTTGTTTTTCACTTTCGACACTTTGACTGCATATTATGAAATAATCCAACTAAGAGAAATGAGTTAGAGCTAGTGGACAACTGATAATTTAATAAATGTAGTCTATCATTTGAAAGTTTATACAATTTGACAAACTGCCTACGCATAAAAATTAGTCATTCATAAATGACAGAAGTATAGGTCTGTGATAAATGATAGTTTAGATACAATTTGTTGTCTGTGATTATATCGTATAACTATATGAATAAAATTTGTTCAGTTGGAATAGTTTTTCATTTTCTGTTTTCACTAATAATAAGATTTAATGATTGAATTCATGAGTCAATTGAAGCTAGACAACTATGAATAATTTGAAAGAGCTGGACAGCCGTTTCGTACTAGTATTGGACTCCTCAGCAGTGCTTCCAGGTTTTTCATGGTGGTCTAGCTTCAATTAATTCATGAATTCAACCATTAACTTACTATAATATCCACAAAAACCCTTCTCTGATAATAAGATTGTTTTTATTTATTTGAAATAAGCATTACACCTTTCTTGTTATCTATTTTTCAAGTGTTTCTTTGGTTAGGAAAGGCTATTAAAATCATGATATTACTTAACTAAGTGAGATTCATTAGACATTAAGGTCATTTTTGTTCTAAAATAGAAATGTGCAATTATTACTTAGTTACACTCTTATTATTAAATTCAACTTTCTCTAGGTCACCTAGTTGTGTTATAATTAAGCATTTCGATATGTAACTACATGGATACTCTATCCAAACTGGATGATTTTGAATAGATATTGTAATATGCATTCATCTGGACTTATAGTCATTATGTTGAAAGAATGATAGGGTCATTAATTTAAACTAAAATATATTTTCGTAGATAGATGTTTCAGATTTACTCATTCATTTTCTTCTTGCTGTGATTTATTTGAATTCACTTTTAAGATGATGCTGTAAACTGTTTATTTATTATTATTTATTTAAACATATAAACATAGGTAAAAGAAGGCAACAAATAGATAAGCGCCACATAACTCATTCTATTTGTGTGAGGGCCTTGATATTGCCCAGGTGCCTAAACAGAAGCAGGTGGTTTTCTTAAAGGGCCACACCCTGAGCCTTTGACCTCGATGCCTAATCCACAAGACAGTGGAGCAACGTAGGGAGATGCACTTTCATGGTAGCCGGCAACCAACGATTGGTTCACAAGCTATTTGTTTTCTTAGGATCCTGAAACCCATCTGCACCAGTGGTTTGGAATCAGGGTATTCCAACTCCCTTAGGTGAACTCTTCGTGTCCACCAACCCAGTTAAAGCACTGTACATTCTCTTTTTGTCCTCTCAATTTCGTAAACGATACCCCCGCGGTGAGAAGGCAGTGAGTAGGACTTCCCTGAGAGTGGTTGTATACGCGTGGCCATGTGAGAGCATTTGGAGACCGAAAGCTGACTCTTCCGCCCTCGGCCGTACCAGGGCATTTAGGGAGTTATTTATTAGGAACTGTGATATTTATTAGGCTTCTACAGGTGTAAATAATTATGGAAAAAGTATTGTTAACTGATGTCCTTCAGTCGATCAATCAGAATTAAGATAATACCTCATGAATTATGCGCGAAATTTAAAGTTCGTTGTTGGATAACGTGTATGTCGACATCAACAAAGTGAAAATTGGCAGTATTTGGTACCTAAAACGCTTGAAATAAATAAAAATATCTCTTATATATCCGAAAACCGAATTTTAGACGGTGCTAACGCCAAATAACTAATTATACCTTCTCCTAAGAAAACTTGTTTGTTTAAGTACTTGATGTGGTTTGTTGAATAATCAAGAGTATTTAGTGAAGCTAGATAATATTTTCCCTTTCTTACTCCAACTGTAAATCTCAACTATAAGTTTATCAGGTTTATAAATAGAAGGGGTGACAAAGCATTGCTGTCAATTCGTGCTCAAAATCCTGAACTCAATTCGTAAACCTAATTCAAAACTTCAGTTTAACTCGATATACCTAACTCTAACCTCTTTGCTTTATAACCGATGTCATTTTGTGAAGAAAACTCTATAGGGTGACAACATTAACTCACAACACTAGCTCGACTCCTATCAATGTACGTATGTGAACTTGACATTTTTCTTTACTACGAGGGTCACTTTGGTATTTAAGGATCAATTATTCAAATCAAAGCTGTTATTTTGCTGTTATCTCATTGTTTGTAATACTAATTGTTTTATAACTAGACAGTTTAGATGGTGGTTGGAGATAGTCAACAGGAAACCCTGGACCCGGGTTTCGTGCTACTCGGCACTCGTCAGCAAGGTGTACCTGTAATCTTGAGGGAACTGGTGCTCCCTGGTGGATTCGATCTCGTGTCACCCAGCTTCACAGTCAGAGACGTTACCACTGAGCTATCCGAGCCGTGACTAACCTCCTGTAGGACTGAGATGTAATCACTAATTGATTGATCACTGGGTGGTGATCAATGTCATGCTTGTCAGTCCTTATTAGTGATTACATCTCAGTCCTACAGGAGGTTAGTCACGGCTCGGATAGCTCAGTGGTAACGTCTCTGACTGTGAAGCTGGGTGACACGAGATCGAATCCACCAGGGAGCACCAGTTCCCTCAAGATTACAGGTACACCTTGCTGACGAGTGCCGAGTAGCACGAAACCCGGGTCCAGGGTTTCCTGTTGACTACCTCCAACCACCATCTAAATCTCAATACATAGTGCCCGCAGTGTCGAGTCACCTAGACTGGTGGCCACATTGCAACATGATCGATAGCATTCGATCTGCACTAATAAGGACTAGACAAGCATGACATTGATCACCACCCAGTGATCAATCAATTGTGATAACTAGACAGTGTTTCGCGACTAGCCGATAAGTTACCCAAGGTCAAATCATATTGAATAATCAACTGTAGTATAATAAGAACAGGTGCATGAAGAACATAGTGATTCTCCTAAATTTTAAAGCTTATATTTCTGTTCAGTTCAAGGATCTTTCTGAAAGATTAAACAATTATTTAGAGAGACTGTTATGGTCGTCTCAGAGAAGTTCCAGCATCCGCCTGTAGCTCTTCGAGGGTTACTGCCGGTCCCAAGCCCGGGTAAAGGAAGATGGTTACGCATGTAGTCAGCAACCCCACCCCACAGAAAACAACCTTGCTGAAAAACGCTAACCAGAATAAACAGAGAAATTACACACCTACTTTTTTTAGAATTTTCATAGAAGTATCATACTAAGACAAAAGAGCTGTTCAGTGTTTCTCCGTTTAAAGTGGTTCCCTAGCTAAATTCAATCCAGTTTGCGATATAAAATAAAATCTATTATTGAAAAAGAAAGATTAATAGTTAATTAGCAATTGAATAGGTTTTCATTAACTACAAGTTATTCTGATTTACTGTGTGTACCTAATCGGAATTACAAGCTCATCTGATGCTTTATTGGGATTCCCTTCACCTTGAATCTTATTTATTCTCCTTTATTTTAATGGGCCACTGACATAGTCCACGTCTTTTGTCTTTTCTTTTTTTAACTTTCTTCAGCTTCTATCCAAATCTATTCACTTTGACATTTCTTTACTGACAATGAAGAGCACTAGCTTTAATGGGGTTGATTAAACTAGCTTTGTCTTGAAGTTAATCAATTGTTTTTGTTTTCCTGAATCATCTGAAGTTTTTAGTTCAACTTTAGGTTTTTTTTTATTTGGAAGAATTACAAGTGGAGAGTCGCTTTTTTAATTACCTATAAGGTGTATTTGCTTTACTTTTTAATTTTGTTTGGAATGACTATCAAACGATTACAGCTTAGTTTTGCTTCATTCGCTTGTCACTTCCACCTGGTTGCAATGTCGCCGAAAATACATTAGGATTTTAGTTAACTATTATCTATATGGTGGGGTACTACTCTATTCAGGCTTATGATTTGCCTTTGTTTAATGTGTTTAATGAATATTTTTGAAAATACGATCAGTGGCAGTTAGTACGTCATTTTTTCTACGGTATAATTCTTAAATGCTCCGTGTAACCGAATAAAGCTTAGTCTCTTATATAATATTTTTGTGTTTCTGCCCATTCTGTTAAGGTTCCATATGCCGAGGTTGGGGGGAAAACTTTAGTGTTCAATGTTTATGATTTCGACAGATTTTCGAAACATGATCAAATAGGTCAAATTCAAGTACCACTTGGATCTGTTGATTTGGCACGCGTAATTGAGGAATGGCGTGATTTAAGTCCTCCTGACGATGATGAAAAGGTGAGTTTGTGTTCAATTCATTTAGTTTTGGCACCACTGATCAGTAGTTTTGTGCACGAAGCAATTTTTTTTATTACCTCAGTTATGTAATATAGACCTGTTACTCTTGATCGGTTTACACTCAATCATTCATATCACATCGAATGTTAGGAAAACTTTCAGCTCTTTGATCGAACTTGGTTATTCCGAATAGTTCGATTAAACAGGCATAATTAAACTGAAATGTTCATTGGTGAATCCTGTTCTTGTTCAAAAAATAAAAAAATAGGATTTTTCCAGAACTACTTTAACGTTCAAACATTATAATGGTAATGCTAAGAGACAGTTAATCATGTCTGTCATTTGAAAGATTTCTGAGTGCTTCAGTTGTTGCATAAACCATTAGAAATATTCTATTTAGAATATAAAACTTAATAGAATATTGGCTTTAAACGGTGGTTAGTAGGCTTGTAACGGTATTGTGAAGCAACTACTTATTCCAAGTCAATGATAGCTGTTAAAATATCTATTATTTTTTCACATACTAGGTAAGTTTTATTTTGCAGGTGGGGACAATGATAACTTTTCTTAAAGTTGATCATATTTTCTAAAATGTTAGTGACATCACTGATTTGGGTTCCCCTTCATTTTCGATCGTGAGTGGGGTTTTTTTTATAGTTAGAGCTCTTTCTTCAACATCATCAAGTGGGTCGGTATTCACCGGTTATAAAACAAAACTTAGGATATTTCCAAAAGTAAAAGCAATGCTTAGTACCGTGCATAACATCAATTTCTTGTTCAGATATACAGTTATATTTCAAATACAAGTTGTAATCATCACATCATAGTCTTCACATTTTATTATATTGGATGAATAATTTGAGTCAACAATCAATAAGTTCTGTTAGGTTTTATCGCGTTTCTTTTTTCTAAGTTAGACAAACTTTATTCATACTTACTGTTCAATATAATAAACCCATATGGATTTCAGAATGATCTGAATTCATTCGTAGAGTGTACTTCTTTTCTATGAACTGTAATGATTCTTTCAGACAGATTGATCACAACTAAATGTTTACATTGATATCGTGAATGGATCAATCTATACACAACAATTTCCACAACCCTATACTCGTCATTATCATGTGCTCATTAGTGACTGACTTCAAGGTGGACTTCCTGGAGTTCTAGTGAGAAGCAGTGACCAGTGGAGTTCAACCGTGTCTGTTGTGAGGCAGTGACTCATTGAAGACAATGGTGGGCAGTCGCGCAATATCGCGGATTGGTTGAAATTGTACATTAACACCGTTGGGTACCGGTTCATTGGTCTAGAGTTTAAGCGTTTGCGCGCGAGACCGAAGGCTCTGGATTCGAGCCCTGAGTGTGGGATCGTGGATGCGCACTGCTGATGAGTCCCATAATAGAACGAAACGGCAGTCCAGTGCTTCTAAGTTTTCCATGGTGGTCTAGCTTCAAGTGACTCTTGGTTTCAACTATTGAAATTACTAAAATCTCCACAAAACCCCTTCTTACTAAGTAATTACTGTTATAAAATAATAAGAACTATTTTTTTCACTTTCTAAATAAAACATTGAAAATCAGTAGACTATTACTGTCCTTTATAATTTGACAATGGTTCATATTTCATGTTTTGAAGGAAAATCGTCTTGGTGATATTTGTTTCTCATTACGTTATGTTCCAACTGCTGGAAAATTAACTATCAATATTTTGGAAGCTAAAAATCTCAAGAAAATGGACGTTGGTGGATTATCTGGTTAGTTTAAATAATAAATTTGGTTTTTTTCTTCTTTTTTTATTTGAGAAATAAAGTAACTTCAACACAGTATTGAATAGATTAATCGATTGTAGGTCATTTAGCGCTAATGGTCAATTAGGACAAATCAAAAACAAATCAGTTATACAGTGAATTAGTAATGTAAATCAAGATAAATTTTCTGGTAAACTACTGACAAGTACATGTTGGGGATGTTAGATCCCCAGAACTCACATTGAAAAGGTCCTAATTTTGTAATTTTATTTTGGAAATTTGAATTTCTTTGTCTTCGCGCCAAAAGCGCTCTTTTCACCTTCATATCGTATTTCCCACTTGGGAGAATCTTAAACTCTATTGGTCCATTGTGTCTTTAAGTATGCTATTTCGTAACGCGTCCCAAGGACGGTTTTGTGCTGCATATATACGTCTTGATTTGTGCCTGTTGTTATCGCTCATGCTTCTGGCTTTTTGCGGAATATACTTCCCCGTTCGAACTTCGACTTTTCTCTCTAGTTAACGGGGTTGAGATGCAACAGAATAGCTAGTTTATTGGTCTTTGGTCACAAGCCTTTGTTCCGTTAGTAGACTAAGTGAACTCGTAATCGCTTCAAACATAGCGGTACAGTTTTTCCTCTCTCTGTTTTCAGTATGAGAAAATGACATATCTTAGCAACAATAAATTCTACATAAGCAATTCAGTTGCTAAGTTACATCGAACGAATATAAACGTTTGTTAAAATTATATTTTTTTAAAATGATATAATCTATAATTGTGGTTAATTACAATTTATGATAACATTTACTGAAGCAGTTAAAATTCACATGTGAAATAGGTATCATTACCAAGGTTTGACTTGATCATTTCGAATAAATTAAGTATTGGGTAGCTTGTTATAGATAAATTAATATATCTGTAATATCCCAATGAGTAGAAAAATTAGATTTGCTGACCAGAGAAATACTTCTATGAGTTAACAATATGTGAGTATCTCTGAGATGGTGGATAAGATTTGTAGCTCAGGTGGATGATTTTGATGGACTTTTGTTCTCTGAGCTGGATAGTTTGGTCGTGGAGCTTTCATCGTTCTTCTAAACAACATTATCAGCACAAACTTCAGATAGAAGGGAAGTGTTCGAATTTCTCCATATGCGTTTCACAGCTTGTTCTGAAGCTTTTGCTGATTATGTCGTTCAGAAGAACGATGAAAGCTCCACGACCAAACCATCCAGCTCAAAGAACAAAACTCCATCAAAATGTGAGTATCTCTTGCACTCTAAAGAATATCCTACCTATTTAAATCTAACAAAAGTGATTGCCTCACAACAGACACGGTTGAATACTGGTCACTGCTTCGCAATAGAACTCCAGGAAATCCATCTTGATTTGGTTACATATTCTCTGAAGAAGGAACTTACACTGAGTCACGAAACGTCGGAAAATCTAATTTTTCTAATCATTGGGATATCACAAATATATTAATTTATTTATCATATGTAGAGTGTTTAACTTAAATTGTGTGGAGATAACCAAAGTAACCCAGTGAGTTATTGGTGAATAAACAAAAACATAATTTGAAATGTCTATCTTACTAACATAGGTAGGCGTAATTAGACTTGACAGTTTAATAGATTTGATGAATCTTAACAGATCTCTCTAATGATTGAGTTCTCAGTGAGATTCTTACCTCATACCGAACTTTTTGAATGCAATCACTTTGTTAGATACACATTATAAACTCATGGAAATAGTTCTCTGGTCACGAAATAATCTATTCACGTAAAATAGGCTTCATAAGGAGACAGTTAAATTTTCATATAGAAATAAAATATAGATTCTTCTTGTACCTTTGAACATTTATACTGACTAAGGTCAATTATTAAACGTTTGATTTTGCTTGGAGCATCTACAATCATGACTGACATCTTAGGCAGTCAGGGATGATATTGCATGTTTTCTAAAACCAATATAGATCAATAGTTATGTTTTCATTTTAGTGAGAAAACGTTGTTTTATATAAGATCCTATTATATTTTCCCTGAATTCAAAAACTGCTTGATAATGTTTGGATAGATGCTAAATTAAAATGGGTATCAAAACAGAGAAATCTCTGTTGCTGGTTAACACATTCATGATGGTTCCATATTGAAGTGTTTTGTTTTCTTTATAATATTGAATTACTAAATTTATTAATCATTTATCCCAACATTATTGTTCGTAGATCCATATGTTAAACTTTCTCTAATGTTGGGAGGGAAGAGAATTAAAAAGAAGAAGACTACTATTAAGAAATGCACATTAAATCCCTATTACAATGAATCATTTGCATTTGAAGTACCATTTGAACAAATCCAAGTAAGTAATTATTAAACAAGAAAAATCAACCTTTTTAATGCTGAAGGAGTTTTTTTTGTATGCTGTTTATCATTCTCCACTTCACAAGACAATGTCCCAAGCTTATACACAATCTGAAATAACATTTAATTACTACAAATAACAGTATAACAGGGAAGTAGGGAAGTCCAAACCTTCCAGAAAAAAGAATAATGACCTTGTAATCATTGAACCAAGTCGTCTAACTAGATCATCTACATAACTAAAAGTAAACCAATTAGTGAAAACCCTGTTGGTTCTGTGATCAATAACGTCATTACAATAAGTTGTGAAAATATTTACCATAACATTGTTTTAGAGACACACAGAAACCCCCGTAAATTCTGACTTGAAGGACGACTCATTATTTACATTGAAACAGAATTAGACCTTTTAAATTTTATTCTGATGTCATACTATTCTCATCTGATAAACCGACAAGCTACCTTAGAACTATACACCACCGTGTCTAAATTTCCCAGCATAATTCACAACTTTAGGAAAAACCACTAGATTATTTGGTGACACTTGAGAGGATATCCAGAATTGTATTAGTCGTACTGGGTCGGTTATTTACTTTTGAAAATGCTGAAACAGAAAGCCAGACGACTGTTTAAAACGTAGATACACGTGTAGCAATCTCTGATTTTTCCTATAGTTACAACGAGCTACTGGGATCGGAGTTCAATACTGTGCTTTCACTTGATTAGTTTAACTAGCTCGTACGTAAAAACTAAAATGTCACACTTTAACTTTGATGAAGAAACAACTAAAGCCATTTTCAGATGTAACATCCTCCTATGCATTAGAATTGTACTGGTATTAGTAAATCAGAGACGTATTTTCTGCAGAGAATCACTTCATGCTACATTTCATCTTAATTTATTTATTTGCAGAAAGTAACATTGATTGTGATCGTGGTAGATTATGATCGAATCGGTACATCAGAAGCAATTGGCCGAGTTGTTTTAGGTTGCAATGAAACAGGAGCGGGTTTACGTCATTGGTCAGACATGTTAGCCAATCCTCGTCGACCTATTGCACAATGGCACACTTTGCAACCAATGCCTGAAAAAGGTTAAAATATATATATAATTGCAAAAGAAAACTCAAACAATACACTCAACAATTTATTTCACTATTTTCCTCTAGTGTACCTACCTACCTATCTTTCTAACAGGATTATATTCTAACCACAGAATAATAAAACATTTAGAATGATATGTAACAAATGAAAAAGCCAATACAACAAAACCCTACGAATTGTGCATTTCTTATATTTATCAGTTACTCATTTCGCCGGGCTCTATTCTACTATTTGAAATAGTAATGAAAAGATTAGAAAGATATTAATTTAAAAGTGTAACTTCAATGTGTAACCAATACAGAAACTATATATCACTTATGGATACTTAATAAAAAAAAATAATAACCATTTTTTTCATTTAGTGTTTTCTTAATGAGAATCATTTCAATTAATTAATCCTTTCCTTGGTCTAATTTGTGTCAACAGGAAAATCACAGCTAATTTGGAAGTTCTTTACATATAATTAAAGTTTATCTGATTCGTCTTTTATTTAATACCACTCATATATATATATATATATATATATATATATATATATATATATATATATATATATAATAATCCTTCTCCCGTTTTGTTTCTTTTTTTCGTGGGTAATCATTATGACATTTATTCCTATACAAAATAATCTGTTATCTTGTTTTTTTCTGATAAAATAATAATAATAACCACTCTGTTCATGTTATTTTTCTTTTACACGTCGTATATACATACATCAATACACATAATATACATTTCAATCTTGAATTTAGCCTCTTTATTAATTGTACGAGTTTTAATTTGTCTTAAGAGTATTGTTTAAATGATTAATTCTTTGTTAAATGGATATTCAATGTACGTCAATATTCATCATCTTTTTTTTCTCTCCTTTTAAAACACATATAAATACGAAGAGTTCATTATCATGTGAAGTTCGAAATAAAGATCTCTTTATTGATTAAAAGTCTGTTGCATATAATCAAAATAACTAATTGTGTCATTTTTATTCTGTTACATATGTCAAATATACAAAATAATTTATTTAGACTACACATTCCGACCGTTGTTGCTACCTTGACATGGTGGTCGGTCTTACCTATTTTTATGAACCAATCGGGCTATACTGGTTGGAACTATCATTCTTCAAGGTCCTATCATGTCAGACAGGTTGGTTGAAGAGTGGTAAGACTAAAAGTAGCAAACCCAAGTTCCGAAAGCGAAGTCCTACTGGCGACTGTACAGAGGTGTGTTGGCAGTAAGGTGTTTCCTTCAGACATCCAGCATAACAGCAATGCTGTCTTCCCACAAGGAAGAGTGGGGTTAGGAAAGGTCCATCCTATAAATGCACACCTCGCCTTACCCCACAGATTCCCGTCCCCGGCGGTAAGGTTCCAGCAAGTACGGAGCTAACACGGAAACTACTCACAAAAAGGTCGTGTGTGGCCGACTTCAGGCAGTTGTTCCTTGGGTTCTGTGGTCACGCTCTCAGGTCACCAAGGCCACCTCTAACCCAATTTCCTTTTCAGGTACCTCTAGAATAACCCTTCCACGGTGTGGGCAACTGGGAAGTGATAACCACCCTCATACCTCTAACAGCACTCAAGATCACTGTATTCATAATCAATCTCCCTCTTCAATTCCTATTATTTCTCCTGCATCGACTTTCAACACTGTACTTGCTCTTTTGACTTCCTCCTCAAGTGTCACCATGGCCAACGATTCGGTGTGAGAGAAACAGTCTCAGGTCTGCTGAGACCTATCTTCAAACTACAGCCTTCAACGTACGCACCCTATTCCAAATCGGCCAGCAAGTCTCCTTAGCTAAAACCCTAGAATCTCGTACCATTGATGCATGCTGTGTCGCCGAAACACGTATACAGGATCCTAATGTGGTCATTCACTTGACCTCACCTAGCCAAAACGGAGAGCCGACGAGACATACTCTCCGTTTATCTGGCGACCCGATGACTAATTCTCGTGGACTGGCGGATGTTGGTATAGAATGGATCACTCTTAACAGTCAACTATCTGCTGTTCAGCTAAACGGCTCTGTAAGAAGTTAGAAGGATAGAGACACACGTCGTTGCCTTTTTGTCGTTTCTGCGCATGCTCCCGCTGACTGTAGCCCGGATGAAGTGAAAGATGATTTTTACAGAAGACGTTCTGGACTTCTTCAAAAAACTAAACGCTCAGACAGTACTTGTAGCGAGGACGACTGAGGTCACACTTAAGCAGTTCTGAAAATGAGGCTGATTCAGATGTTGCTTGGAAAAATATACGAGCAGCTGTGGAAACAGCAGCGACATCTACTAGTGATTTGAACCAAACCAATGGTTATCTACTAAGTCTCTTGCACTGATAGATTCTCATAAACTCATCCCATCAGGCTCTGAATACGACGAAGAGGAAAACAAATCAGATCTAGGTTAACCAAAAGTCTAAGAAGCCACCGTGAGCAGTGGTGGGCAACGAAAGCAAAAGAGATGGAAAAGGCAGGGGCTGTAGGTAACACAAGACAACTTTCCGGACCAATAAAAGAAACTGGAATTAAGAAGTCAAGTGAGTGAGATGATCTCTGAAAATGACGACACTTATCCTCTCTCAACCCGGACGTTTAGAACAATCGGCGGAACACTTTAAGAAGCGGTTCAGCTGCTCTACAACTACCCAACATTCCCAGACATCCTGAATGGAAAATCGAAGTAGGCCCCCCGATTTCAATTGAAGTTGAAAAAGCTATAGCTAATCTGAAACGAGGTTCAGTTTGAGCGACTAGGTTGACTAACATTTTAGCTAAAATCTGGAAACTGGACATAATCCCATCTGACTGGTCGCAATCACTGATTGTCCCAATATATGAGGGGTAAAAACATCCTGTGACAAACATAAAGGGATTAGTGTGACTAACATATCATCTAAAATACTAGCCTTTGTAATCATCGGACGCCTAACAAAGACTCGTGGACTGCAAACACGAAGAAATCGGGCTAGCTTCAGACCTGGTCGTGGTTGCATCAGCCACATATTCACTATTCGGCGTCCGAAATTGATAATCTTTCTTGACTTAAAAGCAGCATTTCACTCTGCAGAACGAGAGGTTCTGTGTCAGTGTTTGTTATTGAAAGGCGTACCTCAGAAGTACATAAACCTTACCCGAGCACTACCAGTCGAGTCAGAGCTTATGGCGAACTTTCATCTGACTTCGCAACCTCAAGTGGTGTCCGGCAGTGCTGTCCACTATCTCAATTTCTGTTTAATTTCATCTGAGACCTACTGCTGGAAATAGCGTTCTCGTCGACTGAACTTTCGGGCATCGATCTCTTACCAAGAGGTCCACTTATCGAGTTAGAATACGCAGATGACATAGTCCTGTTTGGCGAAGACGCTGATAAAATGTAGTCTTTTGGTAGCACTGAGCAACAATGACAGGATGTTTGGAATGCGCTTCTCCTCCACTAAATGCAAGTTTTTGCTCCAGGACTGGCCTGCGTCAACATCTGAACTAAGAATAGGGAGCGAAGTAGTCAAACGCGTCAACAAATCCACTTACCTTGGAAGTCTGATCAGCCCTAATGGGTTGGTGTTTGACGAAATCTCTGCACGAGTTCAGAAAGCCCGTTTGATTTTTACCAACTTACGCCACCTATGGCGAAGGCGAGATATCTGTGTATTAATTAGAGGATGTGTATACTGCGCGGCAGTTCGTTCTGTTCCACTTTACGGTTGCGAAACGTGGTCATTAAAGGTAGAGGATACTATTAAGTTGCTTGTATTTGATCACAGATGTCTTAGAAATATTGCTCGCATCACCGGGTAACTAGTAGTGTGGTTAGACGCAGGGTATTAGGGAATGATGGTAAATCAGTTGATGAGGTTGTAGATTTCCACCGACTCAGATCGTTGGGCCACGTGTTACGTATTCCTGAATACCGATTACCACGACGCGCAATGCTGCTGACTAGTGTTGAACACGGTTGGAAGAAAGTTAGGGACTGCCAAACCAAAACGTGGCATCAGTCTTTGAAGTCACTAACTTCTAGTATGAGCCATGTTGGTAGATGCAGACTACTTGGTTGGGGTCCACATGACTATCATAACCAGTGGTTGGAGACTCTTGGTGACATGGCTCAGAATCGACCACAAAGGCGTGGGTGTATACACTCTCTGTCTTCCGCTAAACTGTAGGATTAAAGTTGCTTTATATCTTTCTTTCTACGAACTAATTCTTTCTTCCTGTATTATATCATTATATAAAATCTTTCTTTTATATATTACTACCATTGAAGTAGCTATTTCTATGAATTCGGTGTTCACCTTGTTGTGCCAATGAGGTGTGACAACTTGGACCGACGCATATATGTGCCTCGTCCTACGTTGTAGCTAAATGACTGCAGATCATTCCGCCACTCACTCACAGACCAACATTACGAAATAAATAAAAGTAAATGATTGATATGGAATTGTAATTATAACTTCCTTACAGCACAACAGTGTAAATTTACTGATACATTTAAAAAGCAACCAGTTCAGAAATAACATCACTACAGTGCAATAATCCAAATGAAATGCTTGGTGATTGAAATTTTACATAAAGTACAAAATTTAACCAGTAAGTAATTCTAAAAATTTTGGTTTTACATACAAAAGATATAGCTGAAATGAGTTGGGTTTGTGAATATCAAGGGCAATAAAAAACACGCGCGCCTGTTAGTTTTATTGTTGATGACAGTTAGCTTTTGATAGAAATTGTACATTTACACGTGAGTACAAGTGGGATACTTTAACGTACTGTTAAAAGCAATCAAAAGCCATTTTAATGAAGAAAACGAACTTATGAAAGATTTTCCATTACTATATTAGTTGTCCCAATATTTGGCATAATAATTCAGGTTTCTGTGTGGTGCGCTGTAGGTTCTAGGGTTCCACACTGTTGTATTTGGACTGTCAAGATCATACCGCTGAGCGTTTTCATTCTGTGCTTGGATAAGGGCACGAGCTTGAGCAAGATATTCTGCATTACGAGCCCGTGAGGTTGGACGACCAGTTGGTGTAAGCGTATAACCATTACGCTGTTGACCTCGGCTATTAATTCGGAAATTCGTTCGTTGACTCCACCTTTGGTTACGAACAAAGGTGTTGCTGTGTAAGGAATTATTTCGGGATAAGGCTCCACGGAATGATGTCCTTCTACCTATATGCCATATGAAAAAGATCATTAATCAAATCCCATAGAAATTATAAGATCATCAGAGAGAGAAAATTAAACTACGATACTATCAAACTAAGCTTGATCTCTGATATGTTCTTCAAGTAGGGAATAAGTAGGGAACGGCTGTAATTTTCAGTAGTTTTCACAGCTGACTTCGAGTTTCGTAATAGGTCACATAATAACAATTTTCACGGGTTTTGTAGGTATTCATTCTTCTAAAAGATAACCATCAGGTATTATTCCAATTCTTAGCAAATTGAAGGCGTTGAAAGAATTTCTACACTTTTGAATCCAGCGAATTGGGTTGTTACTACAACAATTAAACGTTCTGTGTGAGTTGGCTTCTAATATACTTAAGTCTCAAGTTTTTGTATTCAAGGTAGTAAATAAACATCGGAGCACCCATACTACACGGAATTCATCACAACATATAAAATCGACTGTAGAAGCCACTATTTATACAAGACGTTTTAGGTATCACGGCCAAATCACGGTCTTTAACAATGGTTGTAGCTAACAAGCACATGGAATTTCTATAATCTATATAATCCAAAACAAATGATACACTACAGAAAACAAGATCAATATCATATGCATGCCATAAAAATTTAGAGAACACACAGTGTTCGTTTTCTATCTTTGTTTGTGTGAACATTAAAAGCTGCCATAACCAAACTCATGACATATATTTACCTATATTTATGCATGTGGAAAACTATGGACAGTAATATCAGCTAAGAAAACGTTATAAAGTAGTGAACAGAAGCAACATAGAAACCATACAGAAACCTAACACTTAATGGTCAATGGACATCGAAAAACACCTAATCTATTGGTTAATCAAAACAATGATAATGAACTATAAAGTCTGATTTCAGATCCTGGAACAAAACCATCAAAATAAATACGGGCTGTGACAATACGCTTATACGTAATACTAAGTCAAAATCCCTATTGACAGAATAAACTGTTAGTTACTGATGGAGAAATTATAAAAGCTCTTTTCTCCTAAGTTTGTACTGACGATATTGTCTAGAAAGACAAATTAAAACTACAAAATCTGACAACTCAACCCATTGAACAAAACACCTTCAAGAAAACTACAAATGTTTTTATGCTATAATCTGTATAAGTCTGTATGAGCAACAAGAGCTTAATATGAAGCATCAGAAAAAAATCCAAATCAGTATTATATGGCGTTTCATGCCATCGATTTAATCTATTATACAAGAATTAGATGGAAATCGTAAGTCGTATCTCGAAGCCGGTTCAGAAATTCCTTGTAATTTAAATAGTCAGTGATAAGCCAAGACACGCTACTAAATGTTACTTAGTGTTCAGGTTTTTATGTAGTATGATACATAAGCATCATCGGGAAATACTCCTAGAAATCCGTAATTAAAAATGATGAAAAGCAAGCACCGAAAAGTTAATTTACCTTGAGGTGATCCCAATACCTGAAGGGATCTACGACGTGGACGTCTTTGAAAATTAAGTGATTGCTGCTCTGATTGCCACGAACGACCAGTGACTTGAGGTGTAGTGTAAGCTCCTCGGGAACCGACTATTGAAGCAGGAGCGCTCCTTCGTCTCGAGGGACGTCTTTCATAGGCTATAAGAAGAAATAAATGCTTCCAATCGTTCATGTTCGGGGATATCACTGAGAATACATCAATTAAATTAGTTGTAGGAATCATTTGAGGAACACTACTGAATAGAAACGACGAAGAATGATTCATCCGAGAAAAGCTAATCCAGTATCGTATAAACCCAATCATTATTAAGCTTATGCATGTGACCTTGCACAGTCAATCTAACACTTGAATAAGTGCCAACCTCTAGGGACAAATACTTTATGAACTTATTACTGAAAAAATAATAATAATATGATCATAAACAAAATTATTTATAGGAACCAGTGCGCACCAATGCGAGAGGTTGGTTGAATGTTTCTTCGTTCATTAAACAACTGCTGACGCTGAATACGATTGCGCTGAAGAAGTGCAGTGGCATCAGCAGCTGTCCTAGCAGCGGCAGCGGCGGTTCTCTGAGCTCGGCGAAGGACTGCCTGTGCCGTCGATCTACTTGAGCGGATATTTTTTACAGTGAACACACGTTTGTTTTTCGTTAAAACTTGATGTTGAGAAGACCCCTGAATAGGACGATTGATTCGAGAAAGTCGCTTCTGCCTTAAACCACGTAATCGAGTTGCAGCAGCAGATATTCGAGGTTTTTGTTGATACTGAGAAACATTCTGGCGTCTACCACGAATAGCTAGCGTTTGTTGAACTCGTCTATTTTTACGAGCTTCTTTTTTATCCAATTTGATAATTTCATCTACAAGAAAAGAGGAAGACAATTCGTGAGAAGTTGGTATAATTAATGATTAAGTTTAGACAATGTTATAATTGCAACATCCAGTATAAACTAGGTTATTAACGAGTAACCAAACTTCATTCGAACTAAGACAGATTTCAAGTGGGACTTTTGTTTATTGTTGAAATAAGTTGAACACCACTAAGAGAAGATATAAGTAACTATGATAATGATCATGAATAAACTACTCTGATTCTTAGAACACCATTATTTTTTTATTATGACAAGTTCTTTACTTTTTTGTTCACTAAAACACACGAACAAGTAGTATAGAATGAATGGAGACAATTTAGGCATTATTTGTGCATTAATTAGTCGTCAGTCATATCCACTGTAGAATCTCGGACATGTGCACATCGGTACAAGTTCCCACATCCTGTTGAACATGGACGTTATGCACCATGATATTCGACGAAAAAATCTAAGCTTAACATTTCCTCTATTTACGTCATACCACCACCGGACAACATAGCATACCCGACAAATATTAGGGGATTGCGTCTCCTGACGTTACACTACTGCCTAATGGATTAGACCTTTAAGTCATAGGCTCGAAGTGGTCTCCTGTTTTGTTTTGGGTCTTCAGAGAGTATGATGATGATTAATATTGAAGTGTTCCAGCTTGCCTTTGCCATCTATACAAATGGTATTTACAAATGCCTGATTAAAAACAAATTTATTATAAATTCACTTTTCTTTTTCATCTCCATTTTGTGTATACTTTTGTTTTTTTTTAGCTAAACCAGCTGCTCTTCTATGATGAGTTCTACCTTGTCTGAACGATCTCCAAGTCACTGATTGGTCGGTTTGAATGTCACTATGGAATACAGAATCAGAATAAGCTTCCTTGAAACCACATGTGCCATTGAGACTGATCACCTTCAACATTTGCCCACAGATGAAGATCGGACAACAAAAAGGTTTAAGTATGTTTTCTGAAAGTCTTGATATCAATGTATGGTGTACACTCGAGGCTCGTGTTTACAATTACTGAAGTAATACCAGTTTGCTCTCTATTAATCGATTCGAGAAGTCTGTTTCATATGTGGTTACCCGGTAGTCCTGTAACATTTTCGTCCGCTTTGGTTTGGGCTGGTGCAACATTAAACGGCAAAGTAAAAGTGGGACTAGTTGCTGACCTGTCCGGTGACGATTGATTTACCTAACGGAACGAAAGTGCACAGAGAACTCCAACTCTTAAAGCGCCACAAATCACCAAACCCAGATGACTTACCTCCGGCCCTTTTTAAAGATGGTGGATGACTTACTGATTAGGGAACAGACTGAGTTATTTACTAATGTCGGGTTATCAGACTGCTTTAACATCGTGGAATAAGTCGATAGTTGTGCCTATACTTACAAATTATCGGGGGGATAAGTCCATTTCCGACTGCATCCAAACAATCGGCTTCCGTCACACTTTGTAGATTGTTCAAAACCCGAGGAAGATTGACCCACGAGAAGGCTGGTTTGGGTTCTGGTCGAGGATGTGTTAATCGTATCTTCACCCTCCGCCAAATTTTAGAACACCGTCAAACTTATTGCAGGCCAACAATCGTAGCGTTTCTTGACATCAGGGCCGCCTTCAATTCGTTAAACAGGACCGTTCTATGGGATCGCCTACTGAAGAAGGATGTGCCTGAGAAGTCTACTAGTATCTTGAAAGCCTTATAAAAAAACAACTCAAACGAAGTGATGATATATAACTACCTCTCCACTATCCCATTCTATCAGTGAGATTAGACAGAGTTGACCAACCTCACCATTTCTCTTCAACTTTATCATCAGTAACATACTGGAAACAGCTCTGATGGGTGTAGGTGGTAGTGGTGTGGGTCTGTTGCCTGAAGAAAAACTCCGATGATTCACCTTACTGCGTGATGACACAAGATATGTAAGTAGCGCTTAATCAGTTGGCAATCAGCATCCGTAGGTATAGCACGTACTCTGAATCTTTTAAGTCCTAAGCGTTTTTACAAGATAGGTAGGGAACTGTGACTATGCTCTCCCTTGGTGAGGAGCCTTGAAAAATCATCGGGAAAGTTGTGCATTTATGTAAATGCTGGTGGTGGCACGAGTGATAGGACCAATCTACGTATAGTTAAAGCCAAGATGGCTTATGGCGATTTCAGTCATTTTTGGAATCATCTTAATACTAGTCTAGTTGTAAAATGTCAGATTTATAGTGGTCCCAGTGAAAGTAGTTTAGTCTGAAAAAACTAGTTTCTCTGAATTGAGTGTTCTTTAACTCCATGTCGATCAACGTTCCCTTCGAAGGATTAGTGACATTCAGTGGCAGCGCTATGTTAGTAACCATAGGTTCATCAATATTTATTCCGTCACGGTGATAATTCGGTGTACCCATCTTGAAACGAACTTCAGTGACGAATTGTTCGAGATTTTTGGTGATCGGGAATAAAATCTACAAGCTATTTGATGAAACTTAGGTGCTAAAGGATTTGAAATGAATGAAAATGAAACGGAACATTAAGTTGGACCACAAGTTTAGACAGACTACTTATACAGTTTAATCTGCATAACCGCTCAAATGTTAAAGAAATATTTTCTGAACAGGATGCACTCTTGATATGACCAGCAAGCATTAGGCCAAACAATCACGTCTTAATTCAATGGTGAGTGACTGACCTACAAAACCGATATAATCTAGTCGTTTATCTTCCTGCTAATAATTCTTGTATATGCATGTTATTTAATTAGATAGGAAACAAATTCTGGCTAGTAGTAGTCATCATTCAGCCACATCGTATCATTACACATGATCAACCAATTAATACTGCAATCACTCATATAGATAATCTCCAGGCGATTTTTATTACAAATCATAGATTTTTTCTCTTGCCTTGTTAGGTTTCAATGCTAACGATAGAATTTCTTTAGGCTATAGATGTGGTTTTTCAAAATTGAAACCATATATTCCCAGAAATATGTATATGACTGGCTTTTGAGCACCTGATTTGTGCTCCCGTTTCTAGGACGATAAAACTACTAATGCTACTCTTGGGGTTCGAAGAGACGTTTTAGTTATTTTAATGTAACAAGTATCCAATTTGTCTCGAGTAAAAAAATAAAAATGTAATGGTAGTAGAATACTTATTTTAAAGGAGCTCCAGTGACAGCTACATAGGCAAAAAGGCTCAGAAAACCAATCAAGGGTTTCTCAAGCATTGTTCAGGGTGGACTAATGAATTAAGTCCAATATTGACTAACTCAATGAGGACAAGATAAAATCGATGTAAGTTTGGCATTTATCACTACGCACAGTTTCAATGAATCTCCCAACACTTGCGTATCTTTATTCACTAAGTAGACCAGAGTGTGCTGCAACCAAAAGTTTCCTACAAAGTATCCTAAATAAATATTCTTGTAGTTGTAAGCCCCGATAGAGTCACCAAGCATATGCGTTGGTTTAGTTAAGTTTCATTGCTATAATTGAAATAATTAAGTTACGCCGATTAACTACGTTACCAATAAACCCTTTTTGGTGAACATACATAACATTCACCTATATATATACTAAGCACTTGGAATTCCAAAAAAGCAGGAATGCCAATTTGTAAGTTCATTCTTGTCCAAGCCAAGATTTAAGCACTTATGTCTGGAAACATCATACGGTACAATTTATGAAATTTCATAGTTGCTGTGGTTTGTTTGGAAGTGAATTTTGAACAAGATATTAGAGCTCTAAAACTTTAAACCGTGTGATAATAACAAACCAATGTTAGTGTTTTTTATTGTTAGAAATGAGCAGCACATCCTGTTTATTAGCAATCATTAATTGTAGTAAAAAACAGCTGTATATGGCATGGAGCTGTCAGTTTATCAAGAAACTAAGGCTGAAGTCCTAAAGGTCATGAGTTCGTAGTTAGTTGCCTTAGGAGTTTATCACAACAGTTAGTGGTAATCCTGTCGTCGTTTTCTTGCACAAATGTTACAAAAAGCAAATCTACTTCACTGGAAAGCTGTCTGCCTTTAAATCAAATATTTAATAAACACTACTCTTGTCCAGTTAATCAGTGACAATAACTTTCCTTCAATTCACTACGTCTCATTTCTTAGGTGAATCGTTGTTATATTTCCAGTCAGCCGAACACAACGTGAACCCTGGTACGCATGTACATTTGTTCACGTTGCCATAACTCGTTAGCACAGAGATGAGTTGTTAGGGCAAATCCCAGTTGTAGAATTGGTAACAGTACGAGTAGCAATATAAAAGATTAGACATCAACGACATAAAATATAAACTAATGAAAAAATTTCGAAGAATTTAGAACCTTAGAACCTGAAGAAAAACGAATAGTGGACGAACCTGCGCCATTCCAAACAATTTTGAGTCACGTCATTCAATGCATCTAACCGTTGATTACGACGACACAGATCTCAATTAGATGGTCTACAACTGTTGACGTGGCTCAGTTCAACTGTTAACGATTGATGCCATTTTTTGGTTTGGTCGCGTTTGGCTTTCTTCCAGCCTACTTTCGTACCCGAAAACATCGCCCAGGCGTAGCACATGTTCCGACCACCTCAGTTGGTGAGCATTTAGTACCTCGCTAATCTATCTGCTATCTTTACTTAGCACCCTATTCCTCATCTATCCATTACTTGCATGGTGGTAGTAAAATACAAGAGCAATGCTTCGAGGACACCTATGATCGAATACCAGTAACCTCCGGATATCATCGATTTTGAATGGCTTCCACACAGAATGGAGCGAACTGCTACGTAGTAAACTCATCCTTTGGTTGACAGACGGATATCTCATTTTTGCAACAAGTTACCCAAGCTGGCAAAAGCCAATTGGGCTGAATCCATCCCAAGATTTTGTCAGACACCAGTTCATTAGAACTGGTGAGTAACCTAAGAGGAGTGAAGAAGCCGATACACTCACTTAATCCACTCCCTATCACTAACTCAGGCTTCGACCAATCCCGAAACAACATTTTGCACTTGAAAAATATTGGGTCTTATAATTACGTAGTAACCGAATTTTATGAGCAACACAAGCCTGACTCTACTTTGATACTCTAGTCCCCAGTTTACAACTTAAATAGCCCAGTTTAACCAATGCTAACTGAAAAAACGATTCACCTGGCATAGAAATATCTTACCTAAGCTCATATCCAACTTGTTATTAGTCTCGTCCTCCGCCTTCATCCTTATCGAAAAACAGAAACCGCACTTGGCTTAAGCCCGACCTTCATACGCTCAAACAAAGCTCGTTAGCTGATTTAAATCTTCCTTAATAAGGATAACGGTAGGTCACTTAAAGTGTAATAATCTTTGAAGTGCTCACTTTTTAGAGGTCCGGTTACGTTATGACGATATTTATCGTGAGGTTAGTGTCATTTGCTCGGACAAAGACAAGGACGAAACAGCATTTCAGTGCTTCCAGGTTTTAGATGACGTTCCAACTTATATCGATGGGTGATCTTGGTGAAATTTAACAGTCTCCACAATCCCATACTGAAAAGTCACGAAGGTTGTCACATCCGAGTGGCCAAATACCCCACATATTTACGAGAGTGTCTAAAAACTTATCAAAAATCATACACAATCGAGTGGTTGTTTTTAAGCCTTAGACGATAATGATTTCTAAGTCAATACGTAATAACATTATTCCCATTGATAAACGATATTAGTCACAACGCGGTTGGAAGTATATATCAACAATTACCTAGTTCTAGACCAGTCAGATAACTTCACTTGGTCACTATGAAGCCTTTAACTATCCCCTTCGATTCTTATCGCTCTCCAACTCCTGATACTATCGGGGTAAAACGAGACTGATGATAATTTATGAGTAAAGATTCCACAGATATTCAGAGTTTGACAACGCTGCTGTCCTTAACACCTTTATAATCGAAGGATATAAACCCAGTAAAATCAGAAGTCAGGAACGAATGATTTCAAAAGTATGTTTTCCGGGTGTCGACGTGTCAAAATGTGCGTGAGCCAAGCTGGACAGTAGTTGAAAGAGGTTCGTGGCGCGGCGTACACAGTGGTGACCTGGTGCGGATGCGCGACCCAACCCTTTCAGATAGAGTGTGTTTATTAAAACTATTGAGGTCAGTATCAATGCCGAGGACTTATGGAACTATTCATTTCGGGGATTTATTTATCTCCATGTACACAGGAAAGCAAGGGTCGCATTCCTACAACTGAAGAACATATGGAACTCAGAACAACCATCAGCAATAGCCTTCTGTGGGAGAGAACAAACCAACTTCCAGCTGAAGAAGAAATTAGGAAAAGACGATGGAAATGGATAGGACATACATTACGCAAATCATCAAACTGCATCACGAAGCAAGCCCTAACTTGGAATCCTGAAGGGAAGCGAAAAAGAGGAAGGCCAAAGAATACATTACGTCGGATAATAGAAGCAGATATGAAGAGGATGAGTTACAACTGGAAGAAGCTGTAAAAGATAGCCCAGGACAGGGTTGGATGGAGAATGCTGGTGAGCGGCCTATGCTCCTTCATGAGGAGTAAAAGACGTAATTAAGTAAGTAACACAGGAACGTGTGGAGAGAGGATTCCAGCAAGTATTTGAACCAAACAGGATAGGTTTCCAAATTTACTTGATGCTAACGGTCTTCTAGAGATGATACATCCCAACATCTTAAATTCCAATACCTGATTTCCTTAGAGAGTTTCAGTTAGATCACATAAATATCGTTGACGTTTATGGATGCGTGATCACTGTTATAGGCGAGCTAAAATCAAGAGGTTATCAACTCGGAATCCACTGTAAGTAAAGACACTATCTATGTAGGGAAGTGTCTCTCTTTCCGTGAACCGAACTTCTGACTTCAAACCGAAGAACCCGAGTTCTTCAGTGGAGTTCAAGAAGCGGGAACCAGCAGGCTGACTCCTGTTGTACGCGTGTTCAGTGACGTTGACATTAGGAAGACCGAGTCTAACTCTTCAAAGATCGACATGTGTGGGTTTCAGTAGACATCCGACAGTCGCCATCTGTGTTTATCAGAGAATAGTTTTCATTGGTCAAGGTTTAGCATCACCTTCTTCTTGATCCAATCGAACGACACTTTGGATAGGAATGCCAATAAGCATTTAGGAAAAAATTGTGAATTTTCTACTTCTAGACATCATGAGCTCCATCAAAAAGGTTCATGTTCACCAGAATATTACACGTATAAACCTGCAGTATTTTTTTGACTCAATTTATTCTCCTTACGCTAATGCCTTCATAGAAAGAGACTTTTGGCCGTTGATAAGATTACGTGGGACTACATAATTTTCCGGCAACAAGTGAAAGTAAGATTAGTTAGACTGGACCATCATTAGACGTAGTCTTAGAGATCGTGGACGAAAACTTCAATAACTTTCTCTGAAATGTTTACAGTCCTCCTTCACTCATGTACCATGGGGTTGCATACATTAATCTGGGTTTCCACAAAAGTACGGAAAACAACGCCATATGCTCCTTGTCGATTAAGTGTGCAGTTGTGGTGTTTGAATGGACTGATGATACTTTTGCACTTGTTGAATGCTTGATTTCAAATTCTAAATACAGTAAATTCGTTTGTAGTTATCTGGTACTTCTTGATCCTATTACGTTATTTCTGGGACTCTTAGTTCATACTATAATTCAAATACTCGTAATCACCACAGCAGCTCACACGACAAAGGGATATTAGGTCTTCAGTAGCTACTGCTTTTACTTTCTGACTTTTCGTTTTCCTTAAATAACTATGTATATAGAACACTTGAATAATATTCATTATGTACTCATTTGCATTCGACTCAGTGATGTGCATTGTAAGAGATATGGTGGCACTAATTTCTAATAATCAAGAGGCTAGCACTTCTGTTAGTTTGTTTAGATCACCAGCTAAAGATAACATTCTAGAAACAATATACCCGCAAATACTCAGTGAGTACCCAGTTCAATATTAACAAACTCATTTGGACTGATATAGGATGTGGCACTATGGGACTCCATTTTGAAGTGGATGTTGCGCAAATATACATATGTGATTAAATCTTAGGCTTTGGCTTAAGATATTCGAATGACCTAAATGTTTAAGAACAGATAACGTTGGCCACCTACAAGGCTCGTAAACTCATGGGTCATATTGTGGGTAGTTGCTGGCAGAGTGAGTTTAGGCTCTTATTATATAAATTATGTGTTCACCCAGTAATGGAATGTTGTCCATCTCTACTTAATAGCCTTCATGTAAGCTACACATTGAAAACCGATGTGACATAAAAATGACTCTAGGAATGGATCGCGATCAAAGCCTCTTCACACGATGTAACATACAAGGGCTAGAACCTCTGTAACGACCGAACCGCCAGTATTCGATTTGGACGCAGGACTGACGAACCAAAATTTATTCAAATAGGCCAGACTAAGTTCTTCTGTATAGCTCACAAAGCGATTTTGAAATACTCGTATTAAATTATATCAAAACATAAACTCTGTGCTCAATTTAAACGATTCTAATTTAGGAAATAAAACAAATTATATCAGAAGTACAAAATACCTCAAACGGTACAGCCAGCGCTATACAGTCAGAAGTTTCTGCGACTCAAAGTAGCGCGCTAAGCAACAAAAGAAACAGTTGGTACTAAAGGGTACGATACCTGAGAATCAATAAAAATATTCCCAACAAGAAAGGATCAAATGTCTGTCCGCAGGGATTCCAGAAATCCTCCCAAGCGGACAGTCAAAATGTCAACAGATACCCGCTGAAACACGCTGTGACCTTGTGCGTAGTCAAACACTACCTTACTGTCAATAGGTGGGCAACATGCAGTGGAAAACTAGGTGACAAAAGATAATCCTTTAATCAAAACCACATAATAAAGGCTCAGACGTGGAAGACTTGTAACAGCTTAGGTTGGTTGGTTAAGAGTTCACTTCAAACAACGAAGCATATGCCAAAACAATATAGTTCAAATGTTTATTCACTTCCTTATTTTGTATAAGTGTTATATTTCCTATTATCTTATATTGAATGTTGAGGGGCTTTGTTTGTCTAATTAAATAACCCTACGCTCCACTGTGACTGCGCGAAGATCCAAATAAAGACCTATTCACCACTTGTCTGGTTTCTTCTATCAATAGCACGAGGGTTACCTTAAGGCACGAAAGACTAAAGAGCAAAAGGTGTGGTTAAACGAGATCTGAACAAACGTTAAAATACACGACAGGGAGAAGAAACAAATAAATGACAGTACTGTCCAACAAAAATGCTGCGGCAGGATTTTCATCGTTCTCTTTCCGTTACACTGCTTTAGTAACGGAAGTTTGAGTTTCATCTTTCATGTTACTCCAAACTCACACACCAATAACTACACTGCTGTAATCCAATCCCAGACTTCAACAATTTGCCAACATTAAACTAAAAAATCACGCTGCGTTGATCACAATACAATATGGTAGATTTAATGTACGACAAACCTCTTCCTAAGTAAGATTTCTGTCATTTGGAATGGGTCACGAGTTGGGTCACGTGAAAAGGACATGACGAACCACTCTATTCATGAGTTAAATTAACTTCAAGACCACTCCGAGACACTAAATAAACTAGCTCTTTACTCGATTTCGGTCTAGGTAAATATAAACACATTTCACTGTGCCACAAGAATGATAGATCTAAACCCAACTTATCGGAGCTTATGCAAAGGTCACATCATAATCTGTGCCGATTCATCTTATCGTTACAGTTGATGGTTACTGCTAAGTACTTCTAAGAACATATTCAGTCAGGTAAAAGAATAATGTATTTAGTGTGAGGATGAAGAGGTTACATAGAGTGACTAAATTTGGATAGCCAAGTCCTGCCGTTTCTGTCAAGTGTTTTGCGTCAGCTATTTTTAATTTTCTCCAAGGGTTATATGATGAATGTAAATCTTCTTAGTAATCATGTCTTGCTTCAAAGATTGTGTGCTTTAAAAGTAATACCACCATCAGTCCACCCCATGGACCGACATTTGAGAAAGTGTGACCACCTGTTCTGCTTCAAGTCCTTCAATTTCCCCTCTTTTTCAGCACCCTGGTAATATACTTATGAAACGCATATATAGAACGTATGACTTCAATCCTAAGCCCTCATCAATACCTGCAATATTTTAGAAAGATTTCCAGTTGTGTTTATCATAACCCCTTTCCAATTTGTTATCTGGAAAACACAATCGGAAGAGACAAGCTAATGCATTGTAGTTGATGTTTTAATTGATAGATTATGCATCTGCCATATAACGTTTTGATATAGACACCCCTGGGCTATACTTCCATTAATTGTCGTACACCACTTGTTCATCGTAAGGCAGACTCCACAAAGCGCTCCAATTTTTATATTTAGCTTCCGATTTTCAACAACTTTATTTACATTCTTATGTACACCAATTTATTCTCGTTCCTATGATCAGCATGCTTTATGACATAGCAAAACAACTTAGTAACTTACTACAATAAATTCCGTGGTATCTGTAACATTTTGATCCTGTCTGTAAACTGGCATTCTTTTTGTAATATATTTGTATTTGAGAATAAATTACTGATATCATGGCTACTATTATTGGAAGAAGGAAGCAAATAAGAATTTTACATTGAATGTTTTGATCCTGAGATGAGGTTATGGGCTAGCCGTTAACCGACTTATTAAGACTGCTACAAGTTAAAACAATCAAGTAACCACTGCATAAATATCTTGAGGGAAGACGCACTAGTGCCGTGCAAGCTGATTGGCAGATTTATCTCCTACCCTGAGGTCCCGTATCTTCATGGGAATCGTATTCGACAAGCCGAAGCCAGACTTTCTCGTACTTCAGATCTTGATGGGCTAACTGAGAAGCTGACGAAGCACATTTTCCGTGTCATGAATTATAAGCATCCTGAATGTCACTTACAACCTTCATCGACAAAGCGGTGTTTTTAAACTAGCTGAGAATCTTGAGAGTGAACCATATTACTTAAGTGGTGTGCTAAAAAGTGCTGTACAGAAACAAGTATGCATTCGGGACTGGACATGGTTCATTCCATTATACTTAGTAAAGCGGTCTTACTTCGGAGTAAACGCAGTGGTTTTCTATTATTACATTATCTCAACTGGGTAGTAGTCCCAAACTAATGGGAGATGACAAACAACACCATATGGTGAAAAACATTTGTAGCTCAGGTGGATGATATCGTTCAGAAGAACGATGAAAGCGACACGACCAAACTATCCAGCTCAGAGAACAAAACTTCATCAAAAATCACCACGGTTTTCAAGTGGGACTGAAGCAATGATCTCACACGTTACTTACGCCTGTCACTCCTTGTGGAGGAGCATAGGCCGTCCACCAGCACTCTCCATCCAACCTTGTCTTGGGCAATCCTTTTTAGTTCTTTGCAGTTGCTACTCATACTTTTCATATCTGCCTCTATTTCCTGACGTAATGTGTCCTTTGGCCTTCCACATTTCCGCTTACCTTCAGGATTATAAGTTGGGGCTTGCTTCGTGATACAGTATGATGATTTCCTCAATATATGCTCTACTCCCTTCCAACGTCTTTTCCTGATTTCCTCTTCATAGGGAAGCTGCAATGTTTTCTCCCACAGAAGGCTGCTGTTGATGGTATCCGGCCAATGGATATTGAGTATCTGTAGAATTATAGTCTACTATGATATTAGTACTGCTTTAATAATAGATCTGATCTTAAAATTGTGGATTTGTAATGATGCAACTGCTTGATCTATAAGATCTTATGTGGAAGTCACATCATTGTCTACACCAACTCATCTCATCGTAATAATCACCAATACATGATAGAGAACAAACTAGAGCTATAAATAGGACAATATATTTGTTATGAAAAAAAGATATAAGGCAACATTCAACAGGTACCACTCCTGCAAGGCCGAGCCATTCCATCCGATCAACCCGAATTAATTCAACTCATTGTTCTCGGCTTCCCCATCGTTGGGTTTTTTCTCCGCGTTAAATGTTGAATATCTATTTTTCTAGTTGTCTCCTGTTCAACTTTAAGGACTGTATAGTCAGGGCCCGGTGCCACTACATATCTACTTATAAATACTTTCGCCTTCGTGATTGTGGTTGTAGTTGTTCCCCATGTTTCAGCTCCGTACAGTAGAACTGTCTTGACCTTCGTATTGATGATTCTGACTTTGGTGTTGGTTGACAGTTGTTTCGAGTTCCATAGATACTTCAGTTATAGGAATATGGTCCGTGATTTGCTAATCCTTACCTTGACATCTGCATCCGATCCTTTTTGTTCATTGATGATGCTTCCCAGGTACGTGAAGAATTCCACATCTTCCAGAATTTCCCCATCACGTGTGATTGGGTTGGTGTTCTTCGTGGTGTATTTGAGGATCTTGCTTTTTCTTTTGTGTACGTCGAGGCCTACTAATGCAGAAGCTGCTGCTACACTGGTTGTCTCAATCTGCCTTTGTTCATATGCATGTTATAGGAGGGCTAGGTCATCTGTGAAGTATCAATTGTCTAATTCGTTCTGAGATGTCCATTGTATTCCGTTTTTTTCTCCACGTGTCGAGGCCTTCATAATCCAGTCGACCAACAGGATAAAGAGGAAGGGAGAGAGTAGACGGCCTTGCGTGACTCCGGTCCTCGCTTGGAATGCATCTGTCAGCTGTCCTCCATGCACGACTTTGCACTGTAGTCCGTGGTGTGAGTTCTATGCAATATTGAATATCTTTCCACGAACTCCATAGTGTCAAAGAAGTTTCCATAATGTTTTCCTTTCTTCACTGTTAAACGACTTCTCATAGTCAATGAAGTTGGTGTATAGTAACGAGTTCCACCCAATTGATAGTTCGACGATGATTCATAGTGTCGCTATCTGTCTGTGCACGACCGGACCTTATACGATGCCAGCCGGAAAATTTTCTGATACAGTCACAGGTCGTAGAATCTATAATCTACCATCTGTCATCTGATAACTCCGTTATATTACTACATCATAGTTTCAGGAAAGGCTGTAACAACTTAGGTTTATTAGTCAAGAGTTGACCTCAAACAACTAAGTATATGTCAAAACAGTAGAGCTAAAGTATTCATTCACTTCCTTATTTCTTATAGGCATTATATTTCCTACTATCGTATATTGAATATTGAAAGGATTTGTATGTTTGAACAGGCAAACTCCCGTTCCACTATGTTCTTGTCCAACGTGAAAATGAAGATCTACTTACTACTGATCTGGTTTGTTCTATCAATAGAACGAGGGTTACCTACAGACACGAAAAGGCCGTTCCCAAATCTGTCCACTGGACTTGATAGACAAAACTTCAAGTCTGATAGAAGAGAGGAAGGTGAAAATAGTATATATCTATTTGTCAAAATCCTTTGATAGAGTCATTAGTGAGTGCCTTTCGAATAAGTTCACACCCGTGGATGTTAAGTCACCTTTAATGGACCGACCTATGTTGAACTCAGTCATTCGGTATGGTATTTTTACATAACACTAGTGGTAAGTTCCAAAGTTTCATATGGACCACTGACAATAAGTGGTTTTACCTGAGCGTAGCCGTGAGAGTCATATCGTGAACTTAATTTTCTAATTACCTAACGGATCACTTATAAAATGAGTTTGAAATTAGACACGTTAAATCAAAACAGCTAATAAAGTAACCCTACAGGCAACGTACTGTACGATATCGTCAATTAAATAGGTGTTCGTACGTTGGTAAAGTGAGTGCAAACCATGTGAGTATAGGTCTTAGTCAAGGGGAGTATAACTCTTAACCCATCTCTACGATAAAGATATGAACTTTTAGCCAGTGAGAAAACATCACTATTTGTGTAAATAGTTATTAGTCAGGTCATTGACTGCTTTAGTTCTTAATTTCATATTACGTACTTGTCAAATCGTAAAAAACCTTTGTGGCACTGTCGAGAAACCATTTATCAATAGTTTTGATTTGGGGATTAGCTATGGAAAATAAAATAGGTAGTGCTGTTTTGCATGTTTTAGGTTTTTGATGGTTCAAAACACGTTCATAATTGCTGATTAGAAAATATCAAATATCAAAAATATACTTGAAAAAATTGAATGGTGCCAATGAAATTGAGTTATATGATTACATTACAAATCATGCTGCAGCAGTACTAGTTAACTTAGAACATAATCTCTATAAACCTGTAAAAATAATAATGAAAACCACTAATAAGTATTTCGTGCCTTAAGGTAACCCTCGTGCTATTGATAGAAGAAACCAGAGAAGTAGTGAATATGTCTTTATTTCGATCTTCGCGCAGTCACAGTGGAGCGCGGGATTATCTGTTCAGACAAACAAAGGCTCCCAACATTCAAGATAATAGGGAATATAACGCTTATAAAAAATAAGGAAGTGAATGAATACTTGAACAATACTGTTTTGGCATAAGCTTGGTTGTTTGGGGTCAACTCTTAACCAACCAACCTGAGCTGTTACATTAGCTTCCCCCTAGAATCGACTTCCGTAGGAACGTCGGTTCGATTAACCTATCTATCGAAAACACCTTAGTTCTATTTCTCATCCCAAGGGAAAATTATCAACTCGCTCACTATTTGACTTACAATCAGTGACGACTAACGCTGTCAACGATAGTCCATGGATGTCTCTTCATTTACTAGCTTGTCATCTTATTTTGTAGCATGTGATCTATTCTACAACTATCGCTGACGGTTTACTGCGTGCTTTCAAGAGAGTGTGAGAATGTGGAATAAGAATATCTGAGGAAGTGCCGCGAGCGGGCTACCCAACACCATGTTGGTGAGGTACGATTTTTCCGTGCTCAGACCGGCTATCAGGTGTTTACTCACCTGCCTCTTGAGTCGCCCTCAAGTAAAACGTAAAGAAGAATCTACTTCAAAGGTAATGGTGAAAACCAATCACACCTGAAGAACTGCTCCACTGCCTGCATAAAAATAATAAGATACAAAATGGAAATACAAAAATATAATTTATAATTGTTCGGTTCCACGTAAGTGATTGGCCTCCAGAAAGGATTGGTATTCTGGAAGAAAATAGACATAGTGTAGCCATCTTATGTACGAAAAGGTATGAACACAAAAAAAAATACTTTTTTATAATGCATATATGTAAAAGTGTAAACTTGCTAGAAGTTGGACTCATTGTCAAACCCGATCAATTGTATGACCTTGGGCCTATGACGACCGCCTTTTATAACCAGGTACGTAACCAAGGGTGCATAGTTGTACTCCACAAAACGGAAAAGAATATACGGTTAAGGAGGAGAAAAAATTGTGTAGATTATGAGGATTAAGTACAATTGTGTCAAATACTCTTTTCTGGTTTGATCTAAGTATGTATGGTATATTGAAGCAATATTTCGTCAATTCATCCAAGTAACGAATTTGTCTGCACCTTAGAAATGTGTAAGTCCTATTACTCATTAGTATTATATATGATTAATCGGTAAAAGGAAAGATTGCAGTCATTCGCCCGTGGTTTGATGTGGTCTAATGGCTAGGCACACGGTCTAGCATCCAGGAGGGCAGAGGTTCGAGTGCGTGTGGGGCTAGTGTTTTCGTTCACCAAAACCCCTTCAATACGATGTTTGTTGGCCATATGTTGCTCAGGTATGAGAGAAAGATAACAGGAGGACGGATTGATATGTCAAAGTGCCATATTGGAATAGTACAAGTTCTTTGTTTTTATTAATAATAATGCTATAGAAAAAAAACTACAAGTGTGGTAGATTTCCATTTTACGTTATAATTAAACCAACGAGAAAAAAAAAAGTATATATATATAAGTTATTGACATAACATGTTTTTTTATAACGCTAGTGTTAAGTTCCAGGATTTTGTATGGACCACTAATAATAATTGGTTTAACGTTAGCATAGCTGTGATATTCATATTAGTTCAATGTTGTGATTACTTAACAGTTCCCTTATAAGTTGTGTTTAAAATTAGGTATGTGGAATCAATGCGGCTAACATAGTAACCTTACAGTAACGCACTGTACTATATCTTCACGGTTATTGATTCTTAAATGTCAGAAATTAAAAAATTCTGAATATTGCCAATAAAGATGGGTTATATGATCACACTAAAAAGCATGCTGCAGGGAAACTGGTTAAGTCATTACGTAAGTTTCTTAAACATGAAAAAAATGATGAGAACTTTAATAAGTACTTGACTATGGTTTAATCCAAAATGTTTTGTCTAGAAAACTACTTATTAATGGTAGTATTAATCGTATCAAGCTACTAAACATATCCTCAACCGAAAACTTTTAGAAGTAGTTCATATGGTATATATGTATAGCCAGTCTACGTGAAAAATGTATATAGATATATAAGAAGTACAGCCAACATAGTTAATTAACCAGAAAAAGAAATTATAAAACTCGCCTGGGTTGCTTTTTGAATTCGTTGTATTTGCCAGTGTTAGTTGTATGAATTTGATTAAAATCCGCAGCCATCGTTTCGGAATACCTAGCTTATGTGTCCAGTATTTAAAAAAATTTAACATAACACTTATATATCAAAGGCAAAAGGTCTGGTGAGTTGTAGGTGAGGCGGAATGAGGAGAAAAGTTATTTTTAAGTAGATGCAGGGTCTGATTAGCTACGTGGTTAGATTTTATCCTGCAGCTGAAACTGTCAACATCCTTGATTGGCTAATCGGATGTGCCCAGCGAACCGTTTTAGTCATTTGTAAAGATTTATCGTTTTTGCATTTCGATTCCGTAATGGATTTGTTAGTTAAACGATCTAACGACACGTATGGTGGTTCATGATCTAGATAAGCCGGCTTTAGCCTATCAATACTTACTGTGTCGATGTTTCCGTGTTTTTCTATCACGAAATATTTAGATTTTCTTGAGACGACTTTGAAAGGACCTTCAAATGGAGGGCTAAGTGGTGCTTTTATTTTGTCACATCTTATCCAGACGTGCGTGCAATTGCTTAGGTCTTTAGGTACATATACGGCACGCGATTGTTCGCGAGTATTAATTGGCTTAAGTTTGGACATATGGTCCCGTAGTTGATCTACGTAGTTTCCTAAATTAAGTTTTTGACTGTTAGTATTGGGGTTAATAAATTCACCTGGTAGTCTCAGAGTTGTTCCGAAAACCAGTTCCGCAGCTGAACACTGTGCGTCAGTTTTGACAGATGTTCGTATTCCCAACATAACTAATGGTAGGAATTCTGTCCACTGATTGGGGTTTGAGTGAGATATAAGGGCGGTTTTTAGCTGACGGTGAAAACGTTCTACCATCCCATTAGCCTGAGGATGATATGCAGTGCAGCGTATCCTATTGGAGCCTAGAAGTTTAGCCAAGTTATTAAATAGTTCGGATTTGAATTGCGCTCCTCTATCCGTCGTTATTGTTATGGGTGTACCAAAAATGGTTACCCAGTTCTGCATGAAAACTTTGGCTACTGTTTCCGCTGTGATGTCCGCTATCGGGATGGCTGTAGGGAATCTGGTAAATCGATCTATGCATGTAAAAAGATAATTAAAACCGTTTGAACGAGGTAAAGGACCTACCAAGTCGATATGCACATGGGCAAAACGTGCATCTGGTTGCGAGAAAACACCTATGGGTGAATTTGTGTGACGATTAATCTTTGATTGTTGACATGCTGAACACTCTCTAACCCATTTGTGTACATCCTTCTGTAAATTCGGCCATATATATCTGGCATTGATTAGTTTTGTTGAAGCTTTCGCGCCAGGATGAGACAAAGAATGAAAGTTATCATATATCAACTTTCGCATATTTTTGGGAACGAAAGGTCGCGGCATTGCCTTGGTCGTGTCACAATAAATTAGAATACCATCGATAGGTGATGGGAATTGTTTTAAATTAAGACTTGAATTGTTTGTTTTAAGTAAGTTTTGCAATTCTAGGTCCTGCTCTTGTTCGTGTCTTAACGTCTCGAAGTTTACTGTAGACTGCTGTAGCACGTTCATTTCTAGTCTGGATAAAGCATCTGCCGCCTGATTGTCCTGACCTTTGACATGTCGGATATCGCTTGTGAACTGTGATATATAGTCAAGGTGTCGGACTTCTCGAGGTGAGTATTTATCGGCTCTCGCTTTTAATGCATTCGTCAGTGGTTTGTGATCCGTAAAGACTATAAATTCCCTACCTTCTAACATGTGTCGGAAGTGTTTTATGGTCAGGTAGATTGCAAGAAGTTCTCGCCCGAAGGTAGAATACCTTGTTTCGGCTGGAGCGAGTCTTTTCGAGAAGAAAGCAATTGGTTTCCAGGCGTTTTTAACCAGTTGGTTAAGGGTACCGCCTACTGCTTTATCTGAAGCATCCACCATCAAAGCAAGTGGGGAAAGAGAATTCGGATATATCAACGTAGTCGCTTGAGCCAGTTTATCTTTAAGCTGTTTAATAGCTTCGATGGCGTCAGAAGACAGTTTGAATTCTTTTGGTTTTCCTTTAAGTGAATCTGTCAAAGGTTGCATTAATTGTGCACAACCTGGTATGAATCTGCGATAAAAGTTAATTAGGCCTAGAAAACTTCTCAGTTGTGTTAGAGAACTAGGTACGGGGTATTGTTTGATAGTATCCACTTCTTTTTTTATAGGTTTAATCCCTTCTGGGCTTATTGTGTGACCGAGAAATTCTAAAGTTTGAACACCGAAAACACACTTACTTTGATGTATGTTTATTCCATGTTCATCCAGTCTTTTCAACACTGCTTGTACATGCTGTTCGTGTGATTGCAAATCGGGGCTGGCAATTAACAAGTCGTCTATATACCCCTGCGCAAATGGCATATCTCGAAGTAGGTTATCTATGAATCTTTGAAATGTCTGTGTCGCATTTCTCAGGCCGAATGGCATGCGTACAAACTCGAATAAGCCAAAGGGTGTAGTAATAGCTGTCTTGGGAATATCTTCATCAGCCACCGGGATATTGTGATATGCCCTGACTAAGTCAATTTTAGTGAATATGTTCATACCCTATAAACCGTTGGTGAAATCTTGGATATGAGGTATTGGGTACCTATCAGGTACGGTTTGACGGTTTAGGGCTCTGTAATCCCCGCACGGTCGCCAGTCACCTTCATTCTTCTTTGGGACCATATGCAAAGGGGTTGCCCATTGACTATCAGAGGGACAGATGATACCCAGTTGTAGCATATAATCAAACTCGGCCCTAGCGATTTTGAGCTTATCTGGTGCTAGTCTCCTGGGTTTTGCAAACACCGGTGCACCTTCGGTTTTGATAGTGTGACTCACTTTTAGTTTGTCTTTAGAAGGCTGTGGGTTTGGTTTAGTTAAGTTTGGAAATTCCGCGAGTATATCTTGGAATTTCGCTGTTGTTACTGGAGGAGTTTGAATCAAGTTAAGAGAGTTGATGTGACTTTCTTTGCCTTTTGTGTAATACGAAGTTTCTTTTAGTGTTAATCGCCGTTTCTTGGTGTCAACTAGAAATTCGTATCTCTCTAGAAAGTCCATCCCCAGTATTGCCAGATCTAGGTCGGCTACCGTGAAAACCCAAGGGAATTGCCTCCTGAACCCCAAATCTAGGGTTAAAGTTTTCTGCCCAAATGTCGCAATTTTAGTTTTATTTGCAGCTTGAAGTGTAATTGATGATGTTTCTCGACTAATCTCAGTTTTATTTCGAAGGATGATGCTAAGAGCAGCGCCAGTATCCACCAAGAAATTCAAGCCCGAGTTTCTGTCTCTAACATAAAACAAGCGACTGTTTAGGCGCCCCTCCTCAGTCGTCGCGACCTGGGGAGGGGTTACTCGTTTCCCGCTGTCTTAGAATTATGCTTAGGCCAGGCGCATGGTTGCATGCACTTGGTTGAGTTGACACCAAACTTCCAGTGGTACCAACAAAACTGCCCAGATTGTCTGGACATTTGTGACCTGTTTTGTGACTTGGATCGTGGTCGTTGTGGTGACCTGCTCCTGTTTCTATGACCCATTTGCATTCTGGTGACAGCCTCAGTGAGACTCTTAACACTCGCAATGAGTCCTTCTATTACGGGGTCTTTTGCTGATTCTACTTTTTGTGTGATTTATTGTGCCTGATCCAGTTGGAGGACCTCTTTCCATTATTCTGTCGGCTATACGCGCTAAATGAGATAATGAGGTTTCAGGATCCTGTGCATCCAAACAGTGTTGGACGTCGCATGGGAGAGCTTGTATCCATCCTTGTTTCAGGACTGCTTCACCCACTGTGTTATCACCCACTAAGACTTGGAGGTGACGTAAAAACTGTGACGGCGACCGATCACCTAGTGTTTCACCTTGAAAAAGTCTTTGGATTCTTTGACTATCTGATAATGATAAACGGTTCATTATCTCTCTTCTTAAGATGGTGTATGGTTGTGGTGATGGTGGACTTAAAATCAAGTCACGGACTTCTTTGGCGACTGAAGAAGGAAGGATAGAACACAAGTCTCTATAGCGAATCCCTTCAGATTTGATATTGTGTCTCGTGAAATAATGCTCTAGTTGAGCAAACCACAACTCAGGATCACTACGATCAAATTGTGGAAGTCGGGATTTCGTAGTCATAACAGTGTCCATCTCCACTGGTGACAAATCCTCCAGATTATGGGTTTCTATTGAGTCTGACATGAGGTATGTGACAAATATAGCAATAAAGTTAGCACAAAAAGTGGTTACTATAACACGAATAACTTAAGATAATACGGAATAAACTAGTTATATACTCAAATTAGTTTACGGATAATCAGGTCTACTTTTACGATTAAGTAAAAAAAAATGTTAATAACAGAAATGAGGTTAAATTTGTGTTCAAAAAGGGCTCACCAATTTCGTGCCTTAAGGTAACCCTCGTGCTATTGATAGAAGAAACCAGAGAAGTAGTGAATATGTCTTTATTTCGATCTTCGCGCAGTCACAGTGGAGCGCGGGATTATCTGTTCAGACAAACAAAGGCTCTCAACATTCAAGATAATAGGGAATATAACGCTTATAAAAAATAAGGAAGTGAATGAATACTTGAACAATACTGTTTTGGCATAAGCTTGGTTGTTTGGGGTCAACTCTTAACCAACCAACCTGAGCTGTTACAAGTATTTAAGCAGTGTTTGATCTGAAACGCTTCGTCTAGGAAGCACTTTTTAATAATATCATTGGTCGTATCAAGCTACTGAACATATTTTATACCAAAAAACGGTTTTGGGAGTGGTTCATATGAAATATATACAGCCAGTCTAAGTGAAACAAATATATATAAACTAAAAAATACTAAAAGAATAGCAAATTAACCACGAAAAAAAATAAAACTCGCCTGGATTGCTTTTTGGAGTTTGTCGTTATTGCGAGAGTTTATTGTGTGAGTTTATAGTACATGTTCACAGGGAATTCGTTCTAAGTCTCCATCAAACATTCTCATCGCCTACTATTAGTTGAGAAATCCAAAACAATGATTAATTCGGCAGGCGAATCTTGCTCACATCACTCACCTCAGTCGAAAATTCTTTGTTCTTTTGTGATTTACCCCTTTTGATATATTCTTGATTTATATTAATCAGCGTTTGTTTACGAATAAATAGATTGTGTATTCAGTCTTTAAAAATACAACGCCCATATACCAAAAGCAAAAGGTCTAAGGAGGTATGGGTAGCATAACATTTCAGACTACTACACTTTGGTCATTTTTTGTTAAATAAATAAAAATGGTGAAATGGTACGAGAAATTTTTTTAGTTAAACAAACACAACATCTCAGTAGACACGTGGTTACCTTTTTACGCCGCAACCAAAACTGTGGATATTCTGGACTGAATAATCAGCTGTGCCCATCTAACATTTTTTACCACTTGTGCAGAATTTTTGTCCTTACTTTTCGATCCTGTGATTGTTTTGCCAGGCAAGCGATGTCGTTTTATGATCTAGAAAAGCCAATCTTAGTCTATCAGTGCTCACAGAGTCAGTGTTTCCTTGTTTTTCTTGGGACAACTTTGAAAAAGCATTAAAATAGAGGGCTAAGTGGTGCTTTTATTTTATCACACCATATTCAGACGTGCGTACAATTGCTCAAATCCTCAGGTACATATTTCACTCCAGATTGTTCACGAGTATTAATTGGTTTGAGTTTAGGCATATAGACTCGTATTTGGTCTGCGTAACTTTCTAAATCAAGCTTTTTACTATCAGTATAAGAGTCAATAAACTCATCCGGTAGCCTCAGAGTCGTTTCGAAACTAGTCCCTCTTCTGAGCACTATGAGTCAGTTTTGACAGCTGTTCGTAGTCCCAACATAACCAATGGCAGGAATCCTGTCCACTGATTGGGTTTTGAGTGTGAAATAAGGGCAGCCTTTAGCTGACTGTGGAAACGTTCTGCCATCCAATTACCCTGAGGGCGATATGCGATGCAACGTATCCTATTGGAGCCTGAAAGTTCAGCCAAGTTGCTAAATAGTTCATACTAAGATTGTGCTCCTCTATCCGTCTTTATTGTTATGGGTGTACCAAAAATGGTCAAACAGTTCCACTGTTTCGGCTATGATGTCCGTTATCGGCATGGCAATAGGGAATCTCGTGAGTCGATCTATACATGTAAACAGATAATTAAAACCATTGGAGCGCGGTAGAGGGCCTACTGAGTTGATATGCACATGGGTGAAACGAACATATGGTCGCGAGAAAACGCCGATGCGTGAATTTATGCGACGACTAACGTTTGACTGTTGACACACCAAACACTCTCCAACCCATTTGTGTACATCGTTTTGCAAATTCAGCCATATATATCTGGTGGCGACATTGCCTTCATCGTGTCACAGTAAATCAGAACGCCAACAATAGGCAGTGGTAACTGTTTTAGTTTGGGGTTAGAGTAATTTATTGTAAGTAGGTTTCGTAATTCTTGATCCTTTTCTTGCTTTTTTCTCAACGTCTTGAAATTTACTGTAGTCTGTTTTATGATGTTCATTTCTCGTCAAGATAATGCATCTGCCGCCTGGCTTTCGTGACCTTTGACATGTAGGATATCACTTGTGAACTGTGATATATTGTCAAGGTGTCCAACTTATCGAGGTGAGAATTTATCAGCTCTCGCTTTTCGAGCATTGGTCAGTGGTTTGTGATCCGTAAAAATTATGAAATCCCTGCCTTCCATCATGTGTCGGAAATGCTTAATGGTTAGGTAGATTGCAAGAAGTTCTCGTCCAAAGGTAGAATACATTATCTCTACTTAAACAAGTCTTTTTGGGAAGAAAAAGCAATCGGTTTCCAGACGTTTTTAACCAGTTGGTTAAGAGTACTGTAAGATCCATTTTTAATGTCTTGTGTGTTTGTGAAAATCCCTCCATATACTTGCACTTTGTTCCTATTGATCCCCTTAGTTGTACATTGTTAGTTTTTTATTACATTTGAATTGTTAATATTTGTATTTTATCATAGTTTTTATTTTATTACGCCTTCACTAAGTTTTTGTGCTTCTTCCCCAACTGTATCTACGTTGTTTTAGTTGACACTTGTTCTTGGCGGCAGCCATATTGATTTGCTCCTCCTTTTGTGTGTGTTCTATCCAGTCAGGATAGAATAACGTTCATTTGCTGTGACTGGTAACTTTCCCTCATCGTTTATCAACTTCTTTATTTATTGTAATTTAGATTTTATTGATTGAACAATTATTGGTTGAATAGCCGGGTGGTAATATTTGTTTAGGTAACGATTTACATTTAAATTTATGATGAATTATAGAACAGCTATTTACCCGATTACTTGTTTTTGATTTTGACGGGCAGGAGCGCGTGTCTAACTTGCCTGGACAGCTATTCAACAGTCCAAACCGTAGTTTGGATCTTACAAGTACCGTCTACTGCTTTGTCCGAAGCATCCATGATCAGAGCAAGTGGGGAAAAAAGAATTCGGACACATCAACGTAGTTACTTGAGCCAGTTTATCCCTTATCTGTTTCATCCCTTCAACGACCTCAGAAGACAGCTTGAATTCTCTTGGTTTTCTTTTAAGTAAATCTGTCGAAGGTTGCACCAATTATTCACAACGCGTATGAATCTGCCATAGAAGTTAATTAGACATGGGAAACTTTTAAGTTGTGTTAGAGAACTAGGTATGGGGTATTTTCTGATAGTGTTCACTTCTGTAATCCCCTCACGGTCGTCTATCGCCCTCATGTTTCTTTAGTACCATATGCAAAGGAAATGCTCATTGGTCATCAGAGCGACGAGTAATACCCAACTGTAGTATGTAATCGAATTCAGCTCCAGAGATTTTAGGTTTATCTGGTGCTAGTCTCCTGGGTCTAGCAAACACAGGCGCACCTTCGGTTTTGCTTGTATGACTTACCTTTAATTTGCTTTTGGAAGGCTGCGGGTTCGGTTTGACTAAGTTTGGAAATTCCGCGGGTATATCCTGGAGTCTTTCTGTCGTTACTGGCAGAGTTGTGCCAGATTTAGAGATGTTATGTAACTCTCTTTGCCTTTTGTGTTATTTTTACTTGTTTTCAGTGTTAAGCGTCGTTTTTTAGTGTCAACTAGGAATTCATATCTCTCTAAAACGTCCATCCTCAGTATTACCAGATCTAAATAGGCCATAGTGAAAACTCAGGGGAATTACCTCCTCAACCGCAAATCCAGCGTCAAGGTTTTCTGCCCATATGTAGCGGTTTTAGCTTTTTTGACAGCTTTAAGTGTTACTGCAGAAGTTCCTCGACCCAGATCAGTCTTGTTCCGAGGAAAGATACTAAGGGCAACGCCAGTATTCATTAAGAAGTTCAAGCCTGAGTTTCTGTCTCTAGTATAAAACAAGCGATTGTTTAGGCTTCCCTCCTCGGTCATCGTGACCTGGGTGGTATTCGCTTCCCATATTCTTGGAATTCTTCCTAAGCGAGGCTCATGGTTGCCTGCTTTTGGTTGAGTTGACACCAAGCTTCCAGTGGTACCAAGAGAAGTACTCAGATTGTCTGAACATTTGTGGCCTGTTTTGTGATTCGGATCTTGGTCATTGTGGTGACCTGCTCCTATTCCTATGACCCACTTGCATTCTGGCAACAGCCTCACCGAGACTTTTACCACTCGCAATCAACCTTTCTATTACTAGGTATTTTGATGGTCCTTCTTTTTATGTGTGACTTATCGTGCATGATTCAGTTGGGAGACCTCTTTCCATTATCCTGTCTGCTACACGTGTTAAATGGGAAAAGATGTGTTAGGATTTCATGCATTCAAACAGTGTTGGACGCAGAATGGCAGAGCTTGTATCCATCCTTGTTTTAGAACTGCTTCACTTATTGTGTTATCACCCACCAAAACGTGGAGGTGACGTAAAAACTGTGGCGATGGTGGATTTTAAATCGAGTCACGGACTTCTTTGGAAAATGAAGGATGGAGGACAGAACTTAAGTCTCCATAGCGAATTCCTTCACACTTGATATTGTGTCTCGCAAAATAATGCTCTAGTTGAGCAAACCCCAACTCGGGGTCACTACGATCAAATTCTGGAAGTCGAACTTTTGTAGTCATAACAGTATCTATCTCCGCTAGTGAAGAATCCTCAAGGCCTTGAGTTTGTATTGAATCTAGCATGAGATTTGTGGCCAATATAGTAATACAATAAATGTGAGGTCAAATACAGACTACAACACGAACAACGTAAGATAAAAAACTACGCACAAATATATATACCAAAGTTTGGTTAAGGATAATCAGAAGGTCTACTTTTACGGCTAAGCAAAAAGAATGGTAACAATTGGATGAAATTAAATTTGTGCTCAACATAGAGTTCACCGCGTTTGAGTCTGTAGGTAATCCTTGATCTATCGATAGAAGAAACCAGATCAGTAGTAAGTAGATCTTCATTTTCACGTTGGACAAGAACATAGTGGAACGGGAGTTTGCCTGTTCAAACATACAAATCCTTTCAATATTCAATATACGATAGTAGGAAATATAATGCCTATAAGAAATAAGGAAGTGAATGAATACTTTAGCTCTACTGTTTTGACATATACTTAGTTGTTTGAGGTCAACCCTTGACCAATAACCTGAGTTGTTACGAACGTTGTTAAACGTGTAGAATTATTGCTTCGCTTTCCATCATCCTCTGATTTCGTAGTAATTAATGATAGAGTTTGTTTATCAATGATAGTATTTTGTTTTTCTTGCTGATCCTCATAGGAAGCAGGTTTTATTTTATATAGAGAGATGGTTTTCTTCTCTCCTTTTTTGTTAATGATTAAGTGTTTGGTTGTCCGTTTAATTACTTGATGAGGTCCTTCGTATGGTTGCTTTAACGGTTTTTTAGCAGCATTGACTCAAACAAAGACAAATTTCCACATTTGCAGACGTTTGTCGAGTTGTGCGTGACTATTATGCTCACTCAGAGGTATTGCTTCAACTTTTTGCATCTTTTGTAATAGATGGGTCGCAAAGCAAGTTGAGTCAGTTGGTTTTGTTGTATCTGGGTCGAACAGTTGTCGTGGTAATATTAGAAATGCACAGTAGAATAATTTCGGCTTATATGCGACCGATATCTTCCTTGGTGATTGAGCGAATTCCAAGGACTACAAGTGGTGGGGTGTCGCACCTTTTTGATGTATCAACTTGTGCCATCAGCTAGCTTTTTAGTTGACAATGAAATCTCTCAACTAGGCTACTCGCTGTTGGATAATAGGCTGTTGTTTAATGTGTCTCACTCCCAGAAGTCTGGTAAACTCTTGAAATGGGACGGACTGAAACTGGGGACCACAGTTCGCAGTAATGATTGATGGGACTCCATAGTTATCCATCGGTCAAGAAATACTAATGAGACTGTTTCTGATTATATATCTTCGATAGAACATGCTATTGTCAATCTAGTAAACCTGTACACAGCCGTAAAAATATGTGTGAAGGAGTTCGATAATGGAAGAGGACCAACATTACCTAAATGTACATGTTGGAAGCGTCTGTCAGGTAATGGAAACTTTCCAAGAGTGCCAAATGTATGTCGTTAGACTCTGCTACGTTGACACTACATGCGGAGTTAATTTTAGGCCAGACAGAATGTTCCGTAATTAGTTTTGCTGTGGCCCGGATGCCAGCGTGTGAAAGTTCGTGTAACTGTCGAAATATGCGTCGTCAACAAGCTCTATGGACAAAAAGACGGTTGTTACCAGTTAAAACATCGCAAATAATAGATAAATCGGAGAAATGAGTTGGCATAAAACTGAGAACCAAGTTTAGGACTTGGTATGTTCGAGCTGCGTTTGGTATAATAATCCACAATCATAAGTAATTGAAAATTTCAATGAAGATTGTTGCGATTCAAACGGTATGTCTTGATGGTGTATATAATGGAAATATAGCTGTGGTCTATAAATGTAGATGGTAAATACGTTAGAGTTCATTTATCATAACGACAGACAATTGAGAACGAAAGAAGTATATGTGTAGCAATGCATTTGTGAGCGGTTATTAGTGTGTCGTGCTATAAGGGATTCCAAACGGAAAAGGAAGGATTCAGGTCGTGCGATTTTAAACGACTATTTTACAGTCACTCCTAATAAATGTACAAACTGCGAGAATTGATGAAAGAAGTGCAAATAGTATCGAAGACTAATTACAAAATAAGTTTGTCGTAACTATCTCCACACAATAAAGTGAACTGTAGGTAAACCTACTTCTCATGATTAGTCAACTCTTGGAATTCGCTAAAGACTTAAGCGGTACGAACGACTTCATGGAGTCCTTCGTGAGGACTCAGAACATTATATGATACCAAATCCCTTCTAGTCATGTTTATTTCATAAATCAAGGTCCTTGACTGGAGACGTCACTAGTCCGTTTCTACTAAACATTGAAGTCCATTCAGCAAAAGCTTCTATTCCATCCATAACCACTTGGAATGAAAGAGAAGCTGTGAAGTTGTAGTGTGGTGTTCGGTTGCTGTTGACTATGATCACCTCTACAGGAAGACTATGTGACAGTTAACCGATAAGATCCCCGTAAGCGAAATATCAGTAGGCAGTTGATGGCTGTAGTCAATATGTATTTGTTGACGATCTCGTAGTATCGAAAGAATACCGAGATCGCGCCAAAGGAGTACAAGCGGAATCACTAAGCAAACGTAAGCGCGTGCAAGGTTACAATCAACGGAAGGAAAGATGTCTTTAGTACGGTTAAGCAAACAAGTACAGTGAAACAATCCGTGGTACAATTGGATATAATAATAATTGTTTCCATTACACCAATCGCGTTCTCTTGATAAAAGTAGGTCACTACAAAGTAATCAAAAGTCTCGCTAATCTGTGGCATCAATTTCCACTCCTAATATTTCGTTTCATTATTTCACTAATGCTATGAATAAAATTTGGTATTCCTGCTACTTTGCTGTTGCGAACTTATCCTATACAATGTTCAGTTTCTATTTTAAGGACTCTGAAACGTCATTCTTTTTAATGAACTCTCTCCAAGTTCTTATGCTGAAGCACGCAAATAAAACTAATCCCCACTATTAACAAATTTATTCATTTGTGATTACGCTTCCTGATAGTTTTTTTGCTGAGGATGTTTTGAATTTCGTGTTGGTGAATTAAAACAACTTTTAGCGCCTCGCGGCGGCTGTTCACGTTTTGCTGTGGCTGTATGTGATCTGCATTGGTATATGTGTATTTGTTATTTTATTTAGCGTTCATGCCTTACATTTAATAGTAGTTGTAAACACACATTGGGTTTAAGTTTCATTTTTCGGGAAGTAATTTGTCGTTTCACTTCAAAATCCTCGGGATTTTCACACTTACCGTTTGTTTAATATGAAGCTGTAATGAGAAAATATTTTACTTCAAAATCATTGAGATTAGTAATTCTGTAGGAGACCAATATCCATTTGTAGTTACAAGTCAATAGTGTTGTGACACGGCTTTTTATACAGTTTTGTGCTGGAAAATCAATTTCCGCCTGTAGACAGCTTGCTTGTTTACCTTTCGGAATCATTTTCTTAGTTTACCAGCTCCAAGGCTAATCAGTGGACATGATTTAATTCGGTCCAAGTGTTTTGTTCATCTTGTCATAAAACATCTCGCACATTATTCCAGAGTTGGAGAAATTGTTGTGACCAAGGTATTTCACGTTTACATCAAAAATGCGTCTCTCTACTCTCATTTAGTATCACCTTGATTGGATTCTATATATCTCAGATGGGATTTTCTCACTTTTGTTACCCATAGCCGTATCATGGTTTCATCATGAATCAAAGCTAGACCTAAAAAATATACGGTTCTCTCATTTGTTTGTGCTCTAAGTTGTTACCTGTTATTTGCTTGATGCCTTATACTGCTTTCCTAGGTCATAAAATTTACTGCTGTTTCACTCCCTACTCTCTAGGTCATGTTTTCCACTCACAGTCTACACCTATGTGCCAGTTTTTATGTTCCTTTTATCTACAGATCAATTCTGAATAAGCATCAACACAGTTCCTGCTTCAAAGTTAGTAGATAATAGAAACGTCACATGGCTTGTACTAAAATTCCTGTGCGCTTCGTAGTACTTGTCAGTTAGTTCCTCTGTAATTCGTGGAAACACTTGGTCCTCACCCCAGCCCTTTTTATTATGAGGTGAATTCATGCCTTGTCCTAAGTGGTGATGTGACTGGGGTCTATTAGAAAACCAGTCTGTAGTCAAAAGTCAATTAATGTCCCAACATCGTTTTAATTTAGGCCAGAGCATTCGTTTTCCATATTTTTGTTGGCTGTTTAAACTGTATCCCTATTTCCCAGTCATATCTATTCTTTTCAGCTCAATTTTTTCTGCTTACTTTCCTATCACTTGGTTTTATTATCTATACTCCATTGTTCTATCTAGTTAGCTTACTACTGTTAAGCTGATGTATGATATGATAAGTGAAACCAACACACATGCAAAGTTTATGTAACATGACTAGTGTTAGCCTGACTATTGGCATTTAAATCGTTGTTTATGTCCGCAAGTTAGCATCTGATATCACGTCGAGTTTATAGAAAGTATCAGATAGACGGAAAGTAATGATTAGATAAGTCAGTCATTAATGAAGTTCTTATCAACTGAAGAGAACTACAGTTCAACTGAAAGGTAGCAGGTTAGAAAGCCCAAACGATTTTTGAGCTGTAGATGGAGTATCATGAATAGTCCCTTCAGGTTGGTCTTAATATTTAATGTAGTTTACAAGGAATGCAGGATTTTTTTATGACGAACACTTGGGAATTATTTCAACTACACTAATTTCTATAACCCTTAGCTTCATAATTATAACATGTCTGGTAAAAGAGCTGAATCAGGGAAGTTTCAGACATTTGATTGTTGGTCAAAACGTTATTCTTCAGTCTTAGGGAACATTATTCAGTCACGGCTTTCCGGGATCTGATATATTTGAAGACTTATGGTCCGTTTAAGTTAAAAAGGTATCAGTCCCTCTGGGCAAAGACAGTTACAAGCTGTAGAATCTTACGAATATTTTCAAAGACTTATGCTTGTGATATGCTTCACACTTGTCAGTCGTAGTAATCACTAATTAGTAGTGAGAATAATCAGGTTACAAGTTCAAACAAAGCTCCTGTTTCAGTTTGCGAAATCTCGAGACTCAATACATAAACCTTTACTTGACTGATAAGTTGCATTACTTTTATTGTTGCTTTTGTAGTAATCATGGAAAATCTTAGTGTTTTCTACAATACTAGCCATTGTATATCGCTTAACCAGTGATTGAGAGCAGGGAACCCTGTTAAACGGCAGGTTTTACTATTGATAGTGAATATGTCGAGTAAGCACCTAACATCCCTTGTTTTAATTATTTATTTGAACACATAAATATTAATACAAAGGGGTGCCGAGTATATATGTGTCACACAAGTCACTTGCTTTTTATGTGGGCTATGATGCTGCCCGGATGCCAAAACCTTGAGTTTTATAGTATACATATTACGGATAGTTGACTTTATTTCCTGGTTCGAAGGTGGTGTTAGACTCCTTCAGTTGAAGTTCTTTTCTGTTGTGATCGTTCATCAAAAGAAGTAAGAAGTATCTAATCCTATTAAATGCTTTTTAATTTATCACTTGGGAATCAAAATCTTTACGGTCATTAGGTTTCTAATTAACTAATTAAAATTTTAATTAATTAAACACACGAACATTGGTACAAGGTGGCACCAAATAGACATGCGCCACATAAATCATTCGGTTTGTGTAGGGGCTGAGATACTGCCCGGGTACCCAAACCGAAGCAGGTGGTTTTCTCAGGGGGCCACACCCAGAGCCTTCGACCTGAAGGTCTGATCCACAAGGCAGTGGAGCATCGTAAGTAAATGCAGTCCCATGGTAGCCGGTGACCAACAATAGGTTCATACACCATTTGTCCCTTTAGGATCCTGAAACCCATGTTCATCAATGGTTTGAAATCAGGGTCCTCCAACCTCCCCAGGTAGACTCTTCGTGTCCACCAACCCAGTTAAAGCGCCGGACATTTGTTTTCCGTTCTCTCAATTTAGTAAATACCACCCCTGTGGCGAGAAGGCAATGAGTAGGACTTCCCTGACAGTAGTTGTATTCGTGGCCATGTGAGAGCATTTCGAGAGGGAAAGCTGACTCCCCACTCTCGGCCGTACCAAAGCATTTGGAGGCATCATTAGGTTAGTTACACCTATCAGTGTTTGTCAATTGCGTCTGTTTCCCTGGTTTTAATTCAGTTTTATAGATTCGCTTAAAAGTGTATTGCTTGTCTGATTTCTCAGATGATCTCTTACCCAGGGATTCTACTAACGTTAAGAAATCAAGTGATGTAGTTTTTGAACACTAAGTGAATATGAGAATGGTTGAGACACGTTCCTCACCATTCACATCCAAAATGTTATCTTAAGAGTTGTCCAGCAGAGTTAGGTAGTCTGCTACGTTGACCACCACTTATCTTGATCATAGACGTTATTTACACTCAAGTTGCGCTGTACACTCACACCAAATGCAGCTAATGCATCTTGGATAACAATTTATTATCTCAGGAGAATTCGTCTAGATGCTTAGTTAGTTTACGGGTTACGATGCCTCATGGCAATTACCTTTCAACCGGAAGGGGCCATCTTTTTAGTGCACTACTTAAACAGTTAAATAGTTTTTTCGTTGGGACTTTCCTTGAGGTTTATGTAATTACCATTGGGTGAATTGCTTTCAGAGATGTGAGAATGTCTTTGGATACTAGGTAAATGCTGTTTAATGTCTGAAGTTTTTAGCTTATCGATTCGTTTATTTGGTTGATAGTAAGACAATGGTAACTCAGTATGGTTTACCCGTGTGACTTTTGGGACTATCCGTCTGAAATTCTTGGAAGTTGGCGTTTATAGTACTCGCCCCCAAATGCCCTGGTACGGCTGAGTGGGGAGAGTCCGTTCTCTCTCGAAATGCTCTCACATGGCCACGCGTATATAGCCTCTGCCAGGGAATTCTTACTCACTGCCTTCTCGTGGCGGGGGTGTTGTTCACGAAAATGAGAGGACGAAAAGCGAATATTCGGCGCTTTAACCGGGTTGATGGACATGGAGAGTCCACCTAGGGGAGTTGGAAAACCCTGATTCCAAACTAATGGTGCACATGGGTTCCAGTATCCCGAAGGAACAAATGGTGTATGAACCAATCGTTGGTCACCGGCTACTATGGGACTGCATCTGCTTACGATGCTCCACTACCTTGTAGGTCACAGCCTCAGGTCGAAGGCTCTGGGTGTGGCCCCCTGAGAAAACCACCTGCTTCGGTTTGGGCACCCGGGCAGTATCACAGCCCTCACACATATCAAATGAGATTTGTGTGATGCATATGTATTTGGTGCCTTCTTGTACCAATATCTATGTGCTAGATAATAAATAAATAATCATAGTAATCACATCGTGTCACGTTAATGTAAGTCATTTCTTGGCTTACGTAAAGATGATTTCTGTCAAAATCTGTTACGGAAATGAACACTAGTAAAAAGATAAGACTTACCGATTCTTCTCGGGATTCAATACGACCCGAAAAAGATCTTGTTCAATAAACACCATTAGGTGTTGGCATTTTCTGGGTATTTTTATTTTTATTTTATTTGAACACAAATATTGGTACAAGAGAGCGCCAATATATATGCGCCACACAAAACAATAAGAATTCGAAGAGAAAGAACAAAAAGGTAAGGAGCGTAAAAAAAAGAGAACAATAACGAAGAGGTTGGTGTAGGGTAGTGTAGTAATAATAATAGTAATAATGAGGGAACGGAAAGGTACAATCATAAAGGATTCCTTCAGTTAAGGGAGTTACAACCGTTTGTTATGAAGAAAGTAAAAGAAGGTTACAGCAGGATCGCCACTGGCTTCTAATCTGAGCCATATCTGATAACGTCTCTAGCCACTGTGTAGCACCATCTCTCGGACCCCAACCAGGGAGTCGTGAAGGTCCGACAGAAGCCAGCCCTTTGCAGCTTTCATACTCCGACACCATGTCATGCACTGACCACCTCTCCGCTTTTTCCAACCAGTCCCAGAGTCGGCAAATAATGCACGACGTGGTATTCTCTGGGACGACATTCGTAGAACATGTCCAAGCCACGGAAGTCGGTGTTTCAAGATGGTGACACCGATTGAATTATCGTCTCTGTGCCCGAACACACGATGCCGAACCTCTGCATTACTGACATGGTGTTGCCACTGGATGTCAGCAATCCTTCGGAGACAGCGATGATCGAACACAGAGTCGTCTAACGTACTCAACTCGGAGAGGCCAGGTTTACAAGCATAGAGCAAAACTGCTCTCACCGACGCGTTGTAGATCCGACCTTTTACAGCCAGACTAACATCACTAAGGCGCCAAAGGTGGCCCAGATTGGCATAAGCCGCTCTGGCTTTCACTATACGTGCATTGATCTCATCACTCACACCCCCACCAACACTTATGCAGCTACCCAGATACACGAACATCTCGACTACTTCTGTCTGCTCACCATCCAGAATGAGTACAGGATTACGATCCTGCCAGTCTTGTAGAAGTACTTTGCACTTCGAAGGTGTAAAGCACATACCCATACTTACGGACACTGATTGCCAACCGATTAAGTGTGGATTGCATGCCTTGGGCATTATCACACTGTAAGACAATATCATCCGCATACTCAAGGTCGAGAAGTCTTTCTCCAGGCAACAGATCCACACCACTATTACTTACATCCATCAAAGCTGTTTCCGGAATGTCATCGATGGCAAAGTTGAAGAGGAATGGTGAGATTGGGCAACCCTGTCTAACCCCACTGCTCGAATGGAACAATGGAGAGAGGTAGTTGTATGCCCTCACTCTGTCTGAGGTGTTTGTATATAGGGCTTTTAGGATGTTAATAAACTTTTCAGACACACCCTTCTTCAATAGGCAATCCCAGAGAACAGTCCTATCCAACGAATCGAAGGAAGCCCTGACGTCAAGAAACACTACGATTGTTGGCCTTTGAAAAGTATCACGGTGTTCTAACATTTGGCGAAGGGTGAAGATATGATCAATACATCCTCGACCAGAACGAAAACCAGCCTGCTCCTCGCGAGTCAATTTTTCTCGGGTTTTGAACAACCTACGAAGTATGACGGAAGCCAATAGCTTGGACGCAATCGGAAGTAGACTTATCCCCGATAGTTGTAACAGGAACGACGTGAACCCTTTTTGAAGATAGGGACAACTATCGACTCATTCCATGACATTGGTACACTCTCTAGCTCCCACACCTTTGTAAACAACGTCGTCAATTCCTTAGTCAGAAAGTCACCACTATCTTTAAAAAGAGCCGGAGGTAAGTCATCTGGACCAGGTGATTTGTAACGCTTCAAGAGTTGGAGTACCTTGCGGAATTCCGCCTCATTTGGTGGATCAGTCGTCACCGGCCGTGGAGGGCAGGACAGTCTGACCGATGTTGCCGGAGCAGCAGGCCAGTTGAACTGCCCTTCGAAAAATTCTGCCCATCGTCCAAGACGTCGATGGATGTTAGTGATTGGCATCCCACCATCCTCGCAGATTGTTTCACTCACACCAGACTTCTTGCTGCCAGTGGCTCGGATGAATTGGAAGAGCTTCCGGTAATTACCAGATGCAGCTGCTGCTTTCAACTCATTAGCACGCTCCGACCACCAGGCTTCTCGGTCCTTACGCAAGCTTTGCCCAATTTCCTTACGTAACATCCTTCGTTTATGGTCAAACTCACGGTCACCTGGAGTAGACCGACGGGCTTCAATGAGTTGTAAGGAACCTGCAGAAACCCAGTGCTTATAAGCGGGACGTTTCGCGAACCCACAACTGACTGTACCCGCCATTTTCATGGCGTCATGCAATTGCAACCAATGCTCATCTATACTTCTCGGCGGAATGGTAGCTAGCCTAGAAACTAGCTCGGTTCGATACTTATCAGCAACAGAAGTTGCAACCAGCTTGCTAACATCAATCCGTCGGTGGCGGTCACTTCTTTGTCCACTGAAAAGTAAGGTAAGATTGGCGCAGACCAAGGCATGGTCAGAGTCCAGATAGGTACTCCAAAAGGAGCGGCAGTCTTGTACACCACCACGCCGGCGGTAGCTGATCGCGATGTGATCAATCTGAGTCCATGCTTGGGATGCAGAGGGAGGATGCCAGGTGGCACATCGGCGATGACTGTGCCGAAAGTTAGTGCTATCCAGAAACAGGTCGTGGTCTGTGCACAGTTGCAGTAGACGGTCCCCGTTATCTGACCTGCGACCAACGAGTCCCCATCGGCCACCTAAACGACTCTCTTCTGTGCCTAGACGCCCGACCTGAGCATCCAAGTTTCCGGCTAGTACTACAATATCTGTCGAACGCACTTTCTGGAGAAGAACAGTTAACTGGTGGTAGAATTCATCCTTGATTGCATCCGGGCTGCAATCTGTCGGGGCATAGGCGGAGATGACGAAAATACATCGTTTCTCACGCCGATTTCTTCTCACTTCGATGGAACTTTCTAATCTAACAGCACATAACCGACTGTTAATTGGGATCCAATCGATTAGTGCTGCCTCAGCTCTAGCGCTTAGTGCGACACCAACGCCAGCAAGACCAGACGAAGATGCCACAGGGTCCGCGGATAAGCGCACGTAAAACAAGCTTTTCGAAGCAACAGATGAGCGAATTTGTAGTACTTCACTAGAGTCTTGAATACGAGTCTCGGACAGACATCGATATGAAGACTTTCCAAAGATATACCCAGCCCTATCTGTTGTCCAACCTGCATAAGTGTGCGAACGTTGAAGGCAGCTAGTTTGAATGGCGCACGTGGTTTCAGAAAAACTGCTTCAGTACTCATATTCAGTGGAAACATGCAATGTTCAACCAGACAGTGACTCGAGAACGTTTAGATACAGTCGAATTTCCACCAAAGACGAGCCACTGTATAAGTATAAAAGAGGGTGAATAATGTGGCAAATAATAATAACAATAATGATAATAATAATAATAATAATAGTGATAATCATAACAATAATAGTAATAAAAATGACAATAATAGTAATGATAATAATTTGAATCATTTGGTTATTTTTCGAAGCGAGAAAATTAGTTTCCATAGATATAGAGAGTTCATCGTTTGCGTGTGGGCTGCGATACTGCCCGGGTGCCCAGACCAAAGCAGGTGGTTTTCTCAGGGGGCCACACCCCGAGCCTTTGACCTAAAGGTCTAACCCACAAGGCAGTGGAGCATCGTAAGTAAATGCAGTCCCATGGTAGCCGGTGACCAACGATTGGTTCATACGCCATTTGTTCCCGCAGGATACTGGAGCCCATGTGCACCATTGGTTTGGGATCCGGTTAAAGCGCCGAATATTCGCTTTTCATCCTCTCATTTTCGTAAACAACACCCCCGCCACGAGAAGGCAATGAGTAGGACTTCCCTGGCAGAGGCTGTATACGCGTGGCCGTGAGAGTATTTCGACAGGGAGAGCGGACTCTCCCCACTCAGCCGTACCAGGGCATTTGGGGGCAAAAGCCGCAGCTTAACCTGGTCCAGTCCATTTCCAATTAAACTCATAAAAGTAATGTTATTTACATACACGAAGTATGGTAGCTCAGACAGTTTCGTTTCTGTAAGGTTCTACATTATGTTTATCTATTTCTATGTACGCTTAAGATGACTGTGTTTTTTTGGTATACTGGATTAATCTAAATATCTTTGAGGAACCGTGATATATATACTAAATACTTAATATTCAGAACGGGTTTCGTTTTACATATCACAGTTCACTAAGTTGGTTTGGAGTGACAGTCGTCAAAGAGATATTACCGACTTTATCATATGGTTATGTCTTTTTCCATGTTCCTTGTTTATTTTTTTTAGCTGTACATGGTAACCATTAACAGTTTTCACTAATGTACCGGAACAACTCTGTGATATCAAATTCGTCGGACTCGCCACAGACATCCCAGCCTTACTACTCTAGAATTCTCTTACCAAAAGTGTCGGGTAATGGTCCAATAAATCATTCTCAAAGGCGACACTCTCTTTTAAATGGTTCAAGTTCAACATCCTCAGACCGTTCTAAACAATCACTAGTTTCAGCCTATTTTGGTCGAAGTCGAACACTACACAGGGATTCCCCAAGTTATATGCCGACTATCTTTAACTTCCATCCTTTAAATGGTTACCATTCTCCAGTTCTGAAACGTCGCGTTTGTCGGACTGAGAGCACAAAGGCAAACTTATTTGGGACTCCTGAGCCACCTAATTCAGATATAGCCATTAAACATGGTTTACGTGTTTTCGAGTCGAAAAAGCGTGCTCGTGAGCTTTCTGATATTACTGTTACTACAGAGGAATCATCGCAAGATGAATCAGACTTTGGAAATTCTAAGCGTCGAAAAACATCTAGGACATTCGATATATCTACCGTGGGGTGCACACACGATGTCGACGGCTTTTCTTTCACATCCTTGCGTCAACTCAATAGCGGAAATGCAGTTGGGGTTACTGCCTGTGCCACTGATAACAGATTACTATCCAAAGTGAGCGATCGAAATAGCAAATCAGTTCAGACGCAAGTTTTGAATGAGTGCGAAGATGATAGAACAGTTTCAACCACATCATCTGCGGGGAGTGTTAAACCGTCCCTAAATAATATTTTTGGATCTGCTGCAGCTCTGAGAAGAAAGATTCCATACATGTCACCATCTGAACTTGAAGCCCATTTGTTGTCTACTAAAGCTTTAACATATACGAGTCAGTATGCTCTAGAGAATCACACCTCAGAAGCAGGTGATTTTAATCCTATTGATTTGGATACATCACCTTTTCAGTATTCAAGAAAAAAAGTCACTGCTCGTAGGATTGCAACTGAAAACAACCAAACCGTAGAGGATTCAACTCAGTCGTCTTTAAATAATGTTGGACCACCACTAGTTACTAATATAACTTGTTACGATGAGAAATCAGAGACTGACAGTTCAGAACTCCCAGTTGTTCAGCCGACATCCTTAAATCGCTTTATTGCAAACCTTGAAAGTCATTCAAACCTATTTCTTAATAAGATGAGTCAGTCACAGATTAAGACTGCTTCTGCGGGATTTGATGTGGAATCACGTGTGAAACGTATTCGTGAACTGATCTCAGCCAAATCTAGTAATAATTCGAGCAGTTCATGTGGTTATAGTACTCACTCTACTATCAGTTCTATTACAAGTACTAGCTATTGTAGTCCCATCACTCAAATCCTAGCTAGTTCAAATTCATCTCCTATAGTTTCTACCATATCATCGTCACTGCCTAGTGCTCATTCAACATCTGGCGTAAGTTTCATGTCAGTCATTGTATGTAACACTTCTGCATCAGTTCAGAATATCACCTCCATTAGCAATCCATTGGCATCTTCAACCACTTCCAAACATTTCAGTTTTCCTGTAATTAGTTCAGTTAGTGAAGTTATCAGTACTCAAGCTGTTATCCCAACATCTATTACCGTTACTTCTATAGTAAGTCTACCTGGTAGCATAAGTTTTAGTTTTACTTCTACATCCAACATATCTTCTCCATCCGCCCCAGTGACTAGTGCAAGTACAGTATTAGCAACTGCCGTTACATCAGTTTCATTTTCTTTCTCTACTGCTTCTACCGCCCATGTATCAATTTTGAAGGAACCAACAATCATTTCAACAGTAGCTGTAACTACGTCAGCTTCAGTCTCACATCCAATATTTCCATTAGTTACCAATTTCAGTGCTGTCTCAACATCTGAAAGTAATTCTGCAGTAGTTCCATCTTCCATATTTACTTTTCCGACCAGCACGATAACTACATCTGCCACAATAATTTCTGCAACGGCGACAACAACAGCAACACAGATCACTCCTGCTTTCTCTTTTTCATTTCCACCTACTTCATCGACTCCTTTACAGACGACTAGTAAGTTCTTAAATGTAATTATCTCCGAAATTCTTTGGTAACAATATAGCCATTGTTCACGATTTTATCTGTTGTTTAATATTTACAATCAAAGTTGAATCTATACATGTACATAGGAAAATCATTTTAAAACACTATGAAACTGTTGTCCCCAAATGCCCTCTGAATGTCTTCATTGATACAAGTTAACTAAATTAATCCGTTTATTTATAAAGTATGATGGAATGTTTGGATGACCATCAGAGTAATGGATTATGATACGATCGATTACTAAACGTTTTAATTTTGAACATTTATAGAGAGCCTATCCTTGCGATGGTTAAAGCCTTCACTAGAGGTTGCTATGTATTATCACTTCTATCCTTTCATTGATTGTATTTGATTATAAATGAAAATAGCTACCCACTATTTGTGTTGATTGAAAATTTAGAATTCAGTTTGCAAAGCTATTAAAATACATGTTATCTACTTATTTATTATTTATTTTATTTATTTAAACACATAAACATTTGTATAAGAAGGCACTAAATATATATGCAACACACTTCGTCATTCGATGTGTGTGGGGGCTGGAGTGCCACCCGGGCGCTCAAACCGGAGCATGTTATCCAACCACTGAATTAATATTTTTGGCAAACTGTACGTTGGTTATGATTAACTGAGTAGCTGAATCCATATTCTGATTTATTCCCCATGTGTGTTGATGTATACATTAAGGTTTATAAATACTGAGGTGTGACGTAATCATTGTTAAAACCTGTATTGAAGTATAGGTTTCTTTTTTGCAACCACCGTAAGTCTAGCTACATAATATGTTTTACTGATAGCTTTTTCAAGCATTCTTATCAATATTATATTATTTATTTTCCCTTTTTATGGGGGAGTAATATGAACTCTGCTTAGGCACGAATCGAGTGATGAGGCAACTTAATGTTTGTATTGATTTATTAAATTTAACGGGTATCTGTTTTGTATATTTAACAGAAATAAGTGAAATTTAAAAATACAAACATTCCCAAACTACGCTCATCTATTGCATTGGGTAGAAGCGGTTTCAATTACTTGTGTGTTGATGTTGTAGTAGCTGAATCTCCCTTAAAATTATTTTCGCTAGAGGCAGTGGACCTTTTGTGCTTCCCAACGTAGCTCATTTACCAGATACATATACTCGTGTACTTGGCTTCGGGACACACTTTAGTTATGATTAGTAATGCTACCGGTTGCTAAGACTGAAATGGATGCAAGGGGGTTCCAACCTCTAGCTCAATGGCTAGAAGCTATACGCCTTAACCGCTGAATTAACACTTTGCGTTTCTGATCGTTAAGATAATGTGGCCGAGTACGGTATCAAGCCGTCAACATCACATTATCTTGTTTGTCCCAAATTACTGTTCTGCCGTTTATACATTTATGCAGTGAGATGTCGTCTATGAAATTACCAAGCGGGTTTAGGATATATGATATTTAGAGATCACCAAACGACCGTTCTAAGGTGCTATTCGTAGTATAAACATCCAGTTCATCGACAGTGTCAGGATCGAACTTTTAGATGAATGTTGCCACTAAATAAAATTTATAACTCCTGTTAACTAACTGAAAAAAAGTAATTAATGTGAGATTATGAGATGTTACATAGTTAAGAAGAATCTCAATATCAGCAGTTAAGATACCTAAGGAAAAACATAATTGGGGTCAATAAAGTCGAAAATGTTGTCCATGATATTGGTGTCACTAATTTGGATTTGGTTAACTTATTGGTTTTAAGATATAATTGCATCCTTTTTGAACAGGATTTGGATACGAGATTTCATTTAATTTCATTCATATGTATTCTCTAGGTTCAAACTTATCATCGGCAGCAAATCTTAGTTCAAGTGTTTTTGAACCTTTGAAGCCTATTTCTACATTCAGTGAGTTTTCTTTCCCGAAACCAGCTATTACATCATCGGCCAGTGTTCCTACTAGTAACCCATCATCAGTAGCTGAAAATATAGTTCAGTCCGACAGTAGCAGACCGTTTACTTTTGGTTCAATTAATTCCCAACCCATTTCTACGGCTTCCATTTTTACATTTGGAGCGTCGACAGTGACTACATCCTCACTAAAACCAGTCTCATCCGTTAGTTTTGGATCAACTTCTATACCATCATTTTTGGGATCATTTTCCAACTCTGGACCTGTGTCAAGTAGTTTTGTCTTTGGTGCTAACGTGTCTAAACCTTCATCAACCATTTCAAGTGGTGCTTTTGGTCAGATAACGGGTACCACGTCATCGCTAAATACTGTAGCAAATAATGTTGGTTTGTTTACCTTTACATCCCCAATTACTAGTACTTCTGGCGTGTCATTATTTGGATCAAATTCTATTAACATCAGTTCCACAACTGTATCACTTCCCACAAACACGTCTGTATCTGGTTTCAGTTCAACTACGATAAACCCATTACTTAATCCAGTGTCTACAACATTTTCAACAAACTCCTTTACTCTTGGAATTAAACCAGCAAATGTAACTCCTACCAAAACTACATCTTTATTTGGAGCTAGTAATTCGATTTTCGAAACTCCTAATACATCATCATCTTTAAAATTCAATTTTAATCAGTTAACTTCTAGCGCCGCATCTAATGTAGCCATCACCAGTGGATTGTCGTTTGGTACGACAATTGTGACTACAACTGTAACTTCTGTAACGCCTGCTAGTACATTGTTTCAGTTCGGTAGTTTCAGTTCTAATTCAAAGCCATCTGCAGCTTCCGTTTCTCAACCGCTCTCTTTTGGTTCCTCAGTGCCTCAATTTTCGTTTGGCCAACACTTCACACCTGCATGTTCACAACCGAGCACCCTACCAACTTTGTCATTTTCCTCGCTTAATTCGGGTCCCATAACTACTACCACTAACTCTTTTCAATTCTCTTCAACTCCCGTATTTTCTAATATTAATCCGCCAACTAATTTTAGTGGCTTTAATTTCTCTCTACCCCAAACATCTACACCAAGTGTAATTACACCTCAAACAAATGCTTGTTTTGTTTTTGGTCAAACACCGTTAAGTACTGGCGTTGCTAATTCCAATCCATTCACTTTTAATACATCTTCAACTACTCCTCCATCTAATGCTACGAATGCGCCTCGACGTCGACCACTTTCAAGCAGACGCTCTCGTCGTCCATAATTTTCTTTGTCTATAATGATGTAATTATATTCTTATTGTTTTATCAGATGAAACATAAACTGGACAGTATTTTTTCATTAGAGTTATTGTGCTTGCACTTGCGTGTGCGCTTGTGTAAGCATTAAAAGATTAGCGTTCTAATCGGAACAAAGTCAAAATTCTTTGTTGTTAATTGCAGTTGTGTAAATGACGTTAGTTGTTTTCCGCTTATTTTTACGTGGTGCCATTTGAAACTATATACATATATTCTCCCTCTTCGAATAAATGCAAACTTTCTTAATGTGTATATGTAAAAACATATTGAGTTAGTTACTGTATATTCCCTATTTTCCCCTTTGGCTTTTATTTTCAATCCCATACGAAAATTGTTCCTAACGTTTTTTGAAGAGGGGGAATGATAATGCTAGTGTTACTACAAGCTGATATGTAATATATAATTACCAATTGCTATTATTATGCTTGGAAAAGATTAGTTTGTTTTTATTCATTTCTCATTTTGTTTTGTTTAACAAAATCATGAATACAGTGAGTTCGTATAGAAGAACTAGTGTTTTCAGTTAAGCATACAGTAATGTGCTCCGGTAATGCATTAAACTACCGATATTATAGGCCTTTTAAATAAGGGGGTTTTATGAAACTGTATTTTCCCGTGGATTTATGCAGTGTTTTGTCCACTAAGAACGGTGATCGATGAAAGGGGAGATAACCTTTTTATTGATGTGAAATATGTTCGATTTACCCTTTGTCCCTCTGACTTACGACCAATCGAAAACGCATTTTTCTGAACGCATGATGAGTCTACTTTTAACAAATACTGTAATTTTTCGAATTTGGTAACAAATTGTCATTAAAGCAATTAGTCCTTTTTATAAATTTCGATAAAGCAATGAGAAGACTGAGTTGATCTTATCAATTCCATCTTCAAATTATTATTACCTTAGTCATGTTATCTCATACGTCTATTGTGATATAACTTGTCAAAAGGGATGTTTGTGTGTGTGTGTGTATTGGATTCCCAACAGATCAAGATTTTGTTAGAGAACTTCAGTCGACCAAAAATGTAAAAGTCATAGACTTGATTACGCTTTAGTATTTTCAGTGAAAATGTAATGATATATAAAATAAATTTATATCTATTGATTTCGAAATAAAATATCTGATTGAAGTTCAAAATGAAACACTTGTATATGAAGTAGACTAATTTCATTTTAGGTTATATTTTCTACATTAGAATGGATTTGATAGAAATGAAAAACAATAAGGGCGAAAAACATGCCTTAATTTGAGAATTAAGAAGTTATACTTGGCATTCTTCATTAAATGTATTCCTAAAAACATTGTTCTTTTGTTGAAATTTTTCTCTGAGCTGGGTGGTTTGATCAGAGAACAAAATTTCACCAAAATCATCTACTTGAGTTACAAATCATCATTTCATTGTCATTTGTACTCTTCAGCGAGATATAATGAATTATTATTTGGTCAATTGCTGATGTTGGTAATAATCAGAGTCCAATGACGAAGTTTTGTTTAGTGTTAATTAGACGAACAGGTGGAACATATTAGGAGGACCTCATACAGTTGTTATTATTAAGTATGTATGTATTCGGCGGTCTATGCTCCACAAGGGGTAACAGGCGTAAGTAAGTAATTCGTATTGTTATACAAAATTTAAGACTGTATATGAAGATTCTATCTATGATACTTCAATTTATAATAAGCTTTATATTATTCGCTTTCAATATAACAATGCTCAGTTGTCATAAAATATCAGACTATGTTTCGTACTAATATCAAGTTCGGAGGTGAGAAAATACATTGACGTTTTTCTGGAAAATTACAAGGTTAATCATACCAACACAGGTATTTATGTGTAATATTAACGAGTGTCAGTGTTACATAATAATAAAGTATATCGACATATAGGCTGTACCAATTCTGGACATATCTTTCTCGTTATTACTATATATCTAACGTCAGAAAGCTACGACTGATCGTAGCATCTTGAAAACCTCATTATATAATGGTCAGTTTTAATAGTTTTACATTCCATACCTTAATTTACTACAATAAAACGTATAGCATAATCTATGAGTTAGCTAATTTCTTTTTCTTTGTTGTTGTTGTTTTCATCAAAAAGATTGTTTACTCAAACTGATCACAATGTAGCGCAATTTTTAAAGATCACTAAAATATATATTACTAGTTCAAAGATTATATTTATATTTTTAAAAGCAATTTTGTACAAAATCTTATCAAATGAATATTATTCAAATATTTATTTGTAAATATCCTTTTCTAGGTCAGGGCTTTCTTTTTTTTCGAATATTCAAGATGCTGATAGGATCTTGTAAAAGAACTTTTGTAAAACAGTCATATGCATTTGAAACATTTATGAATAATACAATGATCTTATTCATGTATGTAGATATATTGGATCAGTTAGTTTGGTTGGTCAATTTCTTTCTGTTCTTTTTCGGAGTTAATAAACTTGTTTATAATAAAATGGTATTAGTTGGTTGTAGATATTCACTAAAATTATAATTAGTTGTTTGATTTATACTTTCATTTCTTGAAACTTTCAATATTCGATTTTGTAATGTACATCTGAAATGAATTAAAAATTTGTTTATATTAGTTTGTAGTAATAGTTATGATTTGATTAAGTACAGTGTCCACCTTGAGAATGTCCACCTACATACTACGGCTAAATGAGGGTTATAAACCAGTATAAGGATTAATATTTACAGTTGATAGTTAAGGTTAGAAATTAAACTTAGGATTTTCATCACGAACTACCGTCAACTGTAATGCCAATGTGGTTGTGAATCTTCATCGACTGAGATGGTTGGGTCACGTGTTACGTATTCCTGAATATCAATTACCTCAACGCGCAATGCTGCTGACTAGTGTTGGACACGGTTGGAAGAAAGTTAGGGACTGCCAGACCAAAACCTGGCATCAGTCTTTGAAGTCACTAACTTCTAGTCTGAGTCATGTCGAGAGATGCAGACTACTTGGTTGGGGTCCACGTGACTATCGTAACCAGTGGTTGGAGACTCTTGGTGACATGGCTCAGAATCGATCACAAAGGCGTGGGTGTATACACTCTTTGTCTTCCCTTAAACCGTGAGATTAAAATCGATTCATATCTTTCTTTCTACGAACTGATTCTTTCTCCCTGTATCATATCATTATATAAAATCTTTCTTTTATATATTACCACCACTGAATTAACAATTCTATGAACTCGATATTCATCTGGTTGTACTAATGAAGTATGGCAACTTCGACCGATGCATATATGTGTCTGGTCCTACGTTGTAGCTGACTGACTGATAATGCCAAAACTCTATTTAGCCAAATGAATGAATGAATTTCGTGCCAAAATTCAAAAACTGTTATCGTAAATCTGATTGGTTCATTCATAAATTACAGTCTCGCTTATTGTTGCTTCGAATATTCGAAGTTGACTTTTCTTGTTACTAAAGTTTACAAGCTAATCATTGGTTTAAAATTAATTTAAAGGTAGTCAGATGTGGGTTTTAATATATAAGTTAAAAGGATTTTGATGATCTTAATTGTATATTGCGGTAGACTTAATGAAGTATATTATTTTTCTTGTTACTTATTTACAAACGGATAATAGAGTGTTTCAAATGAATCATATGTTAAGCGAATATTTAGTGAACTACTTCGTTATGGAGTTGTGAATTGATTACTTATCCTCCATCCATACCTCATGAGGTATATTTCAGCTTTGAAAGAAAACGGAATATTTTTCTCCTATAATGATATATAAATGACTCTCGAAAGTATTATATCTGAAACGTTCACTTAAGTGTAGACCTTGTCTCGTCTTTTTACTATCATTCATTATTCATTATGGATATATTTTTTTTGTTTCTCTCCAGGTAACGCCTGGGTTTCTGAAAATTCATTACTTATTCATTAGTTATTAGTATGACGATTTGTAGTTTATCTATCATCTAAAAATTGCGGATTTACATTGATAACTTCATAATTGCATACCTCGGTGTCGTTTACCTGCGAAGTCTGCATAAAGATAGCGACCCGTTTTGTTATAGTAGCTGGAACACTAGTTCTCTGCAGACAGATGAGATACAGTTAGGTGAGACCAAAATGCATCATAATTCTAGTTTTATTTTAATGGGACCGAAAAACATATGAGTTTCCCAAGGAAAACTATTCATTGCATGTTTTTCGGAATGCTAATGACAGCTGTTGTGTTTTAAAGTGCAAAGACTGCATCATTTTGTAAACTACCTCCTTAAATATTGTAACTAGTGTCAAGGAATTGCACCTTGAGTTCATCAGCTATGCTTGCAGGCCAACGGGATAATCAGCATTAGTTAAGTTTTGTTTTAAGTTCAACAGGAAAAAAGTGTTAGCTATGTCCAGAACTATACATGTAAACAATCGCATGGTAATTTAGAAACCTACCACTCTAATTTAATATAACTTGTGGCTTAAATTTCGCCGACTACTAATTGATGAACACTGTTTTTTGCTTGCAAATCTATCTAATACTCGTGATTTATTCATACCGCATTTCCACGCGAATTAAATGTTTTCGAAACATTAGCCATTTCTCCACAAATCCCATTATAGTATATATTACTGATTATTTTTAAGTAGTGTAGAATGTGAAACAAATTTATCTTCAAAAGTGCTTTGATCATATTTTTCATCGTGCTTAACTATTGCCTTTCATTGATTAGTTGTCTATGGAAAATGCTATTGTTATTGTTGTCAATGTTTGTCATCACCTACAAATTAACACCACAGCATAATGAGTAGCACTCAACCACATGATTTATTGGCCGGTTACGTTTTGTATATAGAGAGCGGTGATATCAGTAATTGCTAAGCAATAAAAAGAAACATCTAAATTTTCAATCTGTGTCTCCATCAGTATGGTATCATCTCATTAACATCAACAAATTCATTATGAAAAAAATGTAGAATTACTTTAGGGGAACTAGTAAATCAATGACCAATTAGTTCTGTTGAGACGTAGGAAAGGTTTTGGTTTTAGTTGTTTTAATGAACAAGAAAATTCCAAAAATTCATAATGATAATGAGCACTTCATTATGGACAAGTAGAATAAAATTATGACTTATGAATCGAAAATAAGATTATTAGCCTTTTAAACCAGCTATTGAAAGTGGAATTAATGGATGAATTGACTAATGAACCTCTATGATGTAGATCAACCCAAGTGTCAACGGTTATGCGATCTGTCTAAGACCTATCAAAATAAACGGATAGTATTTTGTGATGAATAATTAACTATATTATAAGCTTACTTCACAGATTTCCTAGTTAATCGAGCCCACAAAGAAAGAGTTAGCCATGCACAACTTGTAGGATAGTTTTGATTATATTAACAAAATAGAGAGTAGCAATTTAAGTATAAAGTACATGATTTCACTTGAAAGAAAGTTTCTATTTACAAATGTAACACAAGATTATTGATCGTATATACAGTTTATTGTTTGTAGCTCTACAAAAGTCTCCCATGGGAGTTAATTGTATAGTGTTGTAATAATGTGTATATATTCTCTTGAAAGATTACTATCAACTACATCGCGTTGAAAACACTGAGTTGAGTCCTGGCATAAACATCTGGATCTTAAGTAGGAATTCATTGATTTTTTTTAAAAATGAACCACCAGCTACCAATATTATAACTTCCTAACGAGATTAGTGATGATATTATCCTCATATAAAAGCCTTAAATATACTCATGAATAACAACAAATGACTTTATCTATATAATTTCATTGTGGCAGTTTATATAAATTGTAAAAAAATATTACCATTGATGCGTATAACTTAGAATAGACCAAAGGACTATCAAAATAAAATGTAACATTTAGTTCATGAAGTTATGGAATGTTGGTTTGAATTGTGTTATCAAATGATTAGAATATACGCAATAAATTGTTGAAGAACCTTAGTGATATGCCTGAAAATCAATTTCCATGGTACACTTACATGCATATTTCTATCATCTACTGAATCTTCAATTTTAATAATAATTTCTATTCCTTTATTCCATTCCTTTTTTTTTGTTGGAATTATACTTTTGCACTATTATTGATGCTATGATTATTACTTATTTTGTTACTCCTGCTATCCCTCGTACAGAAGCATAGACTGACCGACAGTATTCTCTAACCAACTCTGTCTTAGGCAATTCCTTCAAGTTGCTATTTATCTTACTCATGTCTGCTTCTAATTCTCGGTGTAATGTGTACTTTGATCTTCCACTTTTTCGTTTCTATTCAGGATTCCAGGTTAGCGCTTGTCTCGTGATGTAATTTGATGATTTCCTCAATGTATGTTCTATCTGATTTCCTCTTCATATGAAAGCTACTTTGTTCTTTTCCACAGTAGGCTGTTGCTCATAGTGTCCGACCAACGGACAGTGAGTATCTTGCATAGAAAACTGTTTATAAATACCTGTACTGTTTCGATGATGATTGTAGTAGTTCTCCAAGTTTTAACTCCGTACAGTAGAAGTATCTTGACGTTCGTATTGAAGATTGTGACTTTGATATTGGTTGACAGTTGTTTTGAGTTTCATATATTCTTCATTTGTAGAAATACTGTCCTTGCATTGCCAATTCTTGCCTTCACATCTGCATCTGATCCTTCTTGTTTATCGATTATGCTTTCCAGGTACGTGTAAGTTTCCACCTCTTTCAAAGTTTCTACATCAAGTGTGATTGGTTTAGTGTTCTCCATGTTATATTTAAGGATCTTGGTTTCTCCCTGGTTGTATATTGAGATTTACTAATGCAAAGGCTTCTGCTACATTGATCGTCTTGACTTGCATTTACTGGTGTGTATAGGATAGGACGGCTAAGTGATTTGCAAAATCAGAATTGTCTAGTTGTATCCAACTTGTTCATCTTATTCCATGCTTTCCATCAGATGTCGAAGTCCTCATAATCCAACGATTATTACAATTAAACTGTAATTCATTTTGTTGATTTCTTTTTGTTATATTGATATGGTATAAGAACTTAGATTGCTGTATATTTTTTCTCAGGGCTTAAACTGATTATGATTGATTGACTACTTAAAAAAATGATGTCCAACAGGGGGAAATATTGTACTTCACTTTAATTTTTTAAAAAAAAAGAAACACTTACCCATTTAAGTAATGCATTGCTAACTTTGCTTGTTCATGATCTGACATAATTACTAATGCTTTCATATCTTGTTTATCATTATTATTATTCATAATTAAAGTATTATTATTTTCACCATTTATATTTAACTCTTTATTAGGTAATAATTGTACAGATAGTACACTTGGAAATGCAGAAAATAATCTTAATATAATTGATTCATCTGTTCCAGGTGCTAAACCTTCAATTTTTAATATTGTTGCTGTTGTTGTTGATGATGATGATATAGAATTAGGAGGATAATGATTTGTTGAAAATAAGTCATTAGTTGGTGTTACCGTTGTTACCATTGTTGTTGTCGTCGTCGTCGGTGGTAGTGGTGGTGGTGGTGTTGGTGTTAGTGGTGTAGTACCATTCACATTACCTGTAATTACTGCATGAGTTGAAATATCATGTAAAAGTTTAGTTGTAACTGAATGAATATCTAAATTTGATGTGAATGGATTAAAAAATAATGAGTCTACAATTGGAATAGATGATTTTGTTGAATTAACATGGTTATTATTATGATTATGGAAGCTATTAATCAAATTAAGATTTTGTTGCTTAGCTACATTTAAATTCATAGCTGTTTGACTAGTATTATTATTATTATTTAATCCAATTTGTGTATTATAATATTCTGGACAAGTTAATAAAGGAATTGTATTCAATGAAATATTTGATAAAACATTATTCGATTGTGGAAAATAATCACCAAGTGAATTATTCGTTTGATACATATTATTGGTTAATTGATTTAAATTTGTTTCTATATTAGTTCCCAACCATGGTAATGTAAAACTAAAAATTAAAAAAAATCAAAGAAAATTTTTATCAGAAGGGGTATTTTTTGTGTGAATATTTTAATAGTTGAGATTATGAGTTAATTGAAGCTAAATCATCATAGAAAACTTGGAAGCATTGGACGGCTGTTTTGTTCTAGCAATGGGACTCTTCCTTGGCAGTGCGCATCCAAGATACAGCTTCGCGAGATTCTAACCAAAAGCCGTCAGTTTCGACCACTGAGTCAGCCAACATCTAACGATGTTAATGTATAACTTCAACTAATTCACAAAATTGAACAATACATCCATCATTATCTCACAACAGACCTGGTTGAACTCCATTGGTTACGGCTTCTTACTAGAACTCCTGGAAATGCCTCTTGAAGCCAGTCACTAATAAGCATATGTTGATTAATATCAGAAGGGTTTGAATCTCGCGAAGCGGGGTCGTGGATGTGCACTGCTGAGGAGTCCCACAATAGGACGAAACGGCCGTCCAGTGCTTCTAGGTTTTCTATGGTGGTCTAGCTTCAATTGACTCATGAATTCAACTATTAAATTACTATAATATTCACGAAACCTCTCTCTTATTATAAAAATAATAACCAATATAATAGCTTATTTTGATTTGAGGTTCGCTTTAATTATAAGTTATGATGTAGTGTAATGAAAGTTATTCCTGAAAATAAATTGACCATTTAGAACTGTTATTCAAAAACTGGTGACAAATCTACCATAAATCAAGACTTATATTGTTCATTTTTCAGGTTGTCAGATAGACTTCTACGATCTACGAAATTTTCGTTTGATCACTTAACATAGTTTATAATTAGAATTTATTTACTGTTGTACAGTACAAATGACAACATGTCATTGACGCTAGTATATCATATCAAGATAATGTTTTGAATGAATATATGTTCAAAGTAATCTGTTATAACTTGTGGTCTTGTACCCCTATTAATATATAATGTAATGATACCGCCAATTAGAGAACAGTGATTTATCAACCGGGCCAACGACGCGTAAACCCGTCAGTCAGTCAGCTACAATGTAGGACCAGACATATATATGCATCGGTCCAAGTTGCCATACCTTTTTAGCACAGCATGATGAATACCGGATTCATAGAAGTAGTTAATTCAGTGGTGGTAATATATAGAAGAAAGATTGCATACAAGGATTTGGTATAGGAAGAAAGGATTAGTTCGTAGAAAGAAAAGAATTTATGGATGACATTTGAGCGAAATTAGGCTGATGTTGAGAGTGTCCCTTTAATAAGCAGAACCAAATGAGGATCATAAACCTGTGTGAGGAATTATAATTGTAATTTACAATTGATGATTAAGGTTAGGACTTAGATTTATGGTTTTTATCACGAACTGACATAATCTATAATGCCAAAACTCTATTTATCGAAATGGATGAGTGAATTTCACGCCAAATTTCAAGACCTGTTATCATAAAACTGATTGGTTCGTCGATAAATTATAGTTTCGCCGCCATCATCAATTGTTCTGCCTCTTTTTTTCTCAAGTTGTTGTCTTTATTGAAAAACAATTTATTAACAGGCAATTAATTAAGCAAAGTGGATAGTGACTAGCAGTGGAATCAAGGACGCGTGTTTCGTCCTATTTGGGACTCGTCTTACATCCCAGATTAGATGTTCACTCTGGGACATAACGCGCATCAAACTGGATTCCACTGCTAGCCACTATCCAACTGTGCTTAAAAAAAGCTTGTGACTTAAGGCAATCTGCACAGAATGCACACATGCCAACATGGGACTGATCAATTGTATTCCCAAATAATAATGGGAAGATACAAGTAAAAGTAAAAATGAATAATTTGTCAATTACCCTATAACTCCTGGTAGTTGTTGTGGAATTCCATTTAATTGTGATAATAATTGTGTTTGCAAAGGATCTGGTTGATTATTACTATTATTATTTGCTGTTGTTGTTGTTCTAACTGCTGCTAATGCTGCAGCTAAAGAGATTGCAGCATTAATATTATTATTATTATTATTAGCATTAGCATTTTTTCCCATTAAACGTAATCCATTAGCTGAAGCTGGAGATGACGTTAAATTATTTATTGAAGTATGATTTATACTATCGAACGGATTAATACGTACCGGTATAGCACAACCATCTAATGGATTAAATCTGTAATGAATAAAATTGGTATTATTACTTTAATTATTAAAAAAAATTAAAGGTTAATATATGAGTTTTAATAAACATGAATAAACAAACAAACATGAAAATCTTTCTTACTAATCGATGCAGTGCCAATATTTTGTTTATAATAAGGATATGAGTAAATCATTTGATTAAGAGCTGAGATTAGGGAGAGTTCGTTCTCTTTCCATCTCAAAATGCTTTTACATGGCCACATGCATGCAGCCACTGCCAAGGAAGTCCTACTCACTGCTTTCTCGCGGCGGGAGTATTTTTCACCAAATTGAGATGACGTAAAGCGAATATCCGTCGCTTTAACTGGGTTGGTGGATACGGAGGATCCATCTAGGGGAGTTAGAAATCTCTGATTCAAAACCAATGGTGTGCGTGGGCTTCAAGACCCTGAAGAAACAAAAGGCGTATGCATATATATACCATGGGACTGCATCTCATCACGTTGTTCCACTGCCTTGTAGATTAGACCTTCAGGTCAAAAGCTTCAGGTATGACCGTCCAAGAAAACCACCTGCTTCTGTTTGGGCACTCGGGCAGTATCTCAGCCCTCACGCAAATCGAATGGTTTATTTGGTGCCACCTTGTGCTAACGTTTATGTATTTTAATAATGATAATAGATCAGTGATCTGATTTAGTAAAGTTTCCAAAAGGTAATTTAATATTACAAATTTATTTGGATAATAAACGTCAATAGTAATGAAATTAAAAGACATTACATCATCTATTAACAATTTGTTAACTATACATATACCTGTAAAGTAGGGCAAAAAATATGCGTGTTGTTTGAGGCTTAAATGTATTGGGGTGTATGCTGCTTTTGTCGACATATATAAGTAGTATGTCACAACAAGATGAACACCGGATTCATAGAAGTAGTTAATTCAGTGGTGGTAATATATAAAAGAAAGATTACATATAAGGATATAGTACAGGAAGAGAGAACTAGTTGGTAGAAAGATAGATATAGAGCGATTTTAATCTCATAGTTTAAATGAAGATAGAGAGTGTATACACCTACGCCATCATGATCGATTATGGGCCATGTTACACGGAGTCTCCAACTATTGGTTACGATAGTGGCGGAGACCCTAATCAAGTAGTCTACATCTACCATCATAGCTAAGATGCTACTATTTGGTTTGACCGCCTTTAACTTTCTTCCAGTCATCCCAAACAGTAGTCAGCATTGCGCGTCGTGGTAATTGTGTTCAGGCATACTTAACACGTGACCCAACCATCTCAGTCGATCCAGTACAATATTAAGTTTATTCAACATTTTCTTTGTGAATTCATCTATTCGTAACCACTACAATACATTTTGAAAAGATCTGAAGATTTCTATTTTGTAAGTTTCAATCAGTACTATTAGATAGTCCATATAAAGGTGTTTTTTCCAACCATACAGTAAATAATCTCATTTTTATTTGCTTATAACAAACTAATTATAAAGGGTTTGTTTATCTCTATGCTCACATTTAGACAGACAAAATTCACAAATTAGTCATTCAAATCTATACACCGGATAAAATTTCATTTATCTGTTTCATAACTGAAGTGTTCAATTTCGGTTACCCGCCAGATGAGCTATTAATGAGTTCACCAGTGAAGAAACGTGGAAGTTATCCCTAATTATGCTTCATATGCATATATTTAAATGTAGGTATCAAAGATACTTACATCCCAGTGATATACATATTGGTATAGATGGGCGCGATTGCTAGTATGCTATACAAGTAATAATAGGAAGCGTAGGCAAGTTCACACCTCCCACAAGCACACGTAGGAATAGAAGTTTGCACTCGTAAGTATACTTTACGTGCATGTATATAATGCATAAGCTAAGGCCCATTTACTCCGTAGTATACATATAGATATAGATGCGAAAGCTCAGGACTTCCAATCCCAGAAGCATTTTTACAGAATGAACATCGAGTATTCAAATCAGTATTTAAGTAAGTCATCGTAGATGATGTGTTCACTTCATGCTCTTATGGCTTACGTTCTGACCCGCCATTGCCAAACCTCATGGACTCCTCCAGACTAATCTGTTCAGACATCAGAAGGAAGTTTTCGCCAATGTCTCAGTCACACTCCCAATTCAAGTTTACCTTTCTCCTCATGTAATCAAAGTTTAGACAGTGTGGGTGATCAGTCCGATCTCCATCTGACAGCGTAATGGTTTTTCAGTCCGGTCTCACAAATGAAGGACTGGTGATTTCCACGTCTATATAGAAATGTCAACACACTTAATACCATTCGGTCTAATTAATAACTTAATAGATTAAATGAATTTAACAAAAGATTGTAGGTTACTAATCGATCATAGATCAGTGTAGTGATGATTATAAAAATCCGCTGTTATTCATATTCACAAGAAAATAATACATTAAAGTAGACTTGCCGTAGTTTGTGTACAGCAGTTGGATGAATAGGTCCACCTATTCTTCGTGTATGTTTTCCACTACTTGAATCTGTTATTAATTGTGGTGTAGTTGAATTATTAAATATATCATAAGTTGAATCATTATTTAAAATTTCCGGGGTAATCATTGATTGTAATTCATTAGCTTTCATAGCTAATTTATTTAAATTTATTAAAGAGGATAAAGTTGTCATAGTTTGATTTTGATAATCCATATTTCCATTATTACTATTATGTGTAGGTGTTGATGTTGTTGTCATAATCATAGGACTAACAGAATTAGTTAAACCATTTTTATTTGATGTAGGAATATTAGCAAATTTCACAATTAATGGACTATCTGCCATTGATCCAACACGATAACCATTAAATTGTTGAATAGCTAATTCAGCTTCATGACGTTGATCAAAACGTATAAATCCAACACCTTTAGACTGACCTAGAAAAAAAAGATAAATCATAAATGTTAATGAGTTTTGATTCATTGTTTTTGAAGGGATTGTGAAATGATGGATGGTTTGGTTGTGCATTTTCATCATTCTTCTGAAGGACATGATCAGCACAAACTTCAGTTAGAAGTGAAGAGAAATTCGAACACTTCACTTCTACCTGAAATTTGTGCTGATCATGTCCTTCAAAAGAACGATGAAAGCTCCATGACCAGTTCAGAGAACAAAACTTCATCAAAATCATCCACCTGAGCTACAAATCTTCTCCATCATCTAAAGATTATTATTTGTTGGTTGAAATCAGTAAGACTTTAGATCATATTAATAAAAATGAACTAATTTATCAATCGATGAAAAAGAAATAATAAATATGAATACTTACCAGTATTATTATCAAAAAGAATTCTTGAAGTGATAATTTTTCCACATGGATGAAATAATTTTTCCAAATCAGATTCGGTCATAAATTTTGGTAGACCACAAATGTACAAATTTGCACCTTTAATTGATTCACAACTAGGTCGAGCTAGAGAAACCTGTTGTATATGTTTCAATTTGAGAAAAATTCTATATTTAGATATTATATGAAAAAATATATGAATATATAATTCATAGATTCTGTTAATCAGTCTATAGTTGAATAAGTTATTTGATATGGTCTTACCTTTTTTTATATTTCTTTGCCTACTTTTTTGTATTTCAGTAGCATGAATATATTCGTATCATTTTCTATCCCGGTACAGATAGGGAACTATACCTACTTAAAATCAGAATTTGTAATTCTCTGTAAATGGATACTGTGTTCAAGATATAATTTAGGAGTTAAAAATAAGTCATCTCTTCTAACTTTCGTGCCTTTTTAGCCACTGGATTTCTTATAGTATTTTCTGAAACAACTTACCCAGAACTCAAGTTAAAGTAACTGAGTTCAAAAGTGAATTCCTTCATCAATTTATTTAGTTTAACTTTCGATTCATTCTAAGAATCAAGAAAAGATCATATGTAAAATAGATAAACAATAAGGGAATATAATCCTATAGAAACAGTTTCAAAATGGATTACAATAAACAAAGCATAAGAATAAGAATGTTTGAACTTCGGTCTTGACAGAAGTGCATTAATTCGATTCGTTTAGAAAAAAAAATCAAAAAATGTAATCAGCAAGATATATACGGTGGTAATTACAAAAAGGATCTCTCATTGTCCTTTCTTAGAAACGTACTTAACTTTTTAAAAGTCTTAATAACTTGAAGCTAATCAGCTTCCGTGGTATGAGATCATACTTTTCAGTTAAAAGTATTGTCTGTTGGGCTACTTGGTGTAATTCAAGGTTTCTACCATAAATTGGTTGCTACTTTATACCCATCTATTTGCGCAGCTTATAATTCGTTCATTTAAACCGCATGGTTCTAGACACCTTACCATCAATAATTTTAATTATGTGAAAAACGACAATTTTGAACTTCTTCGTTTACGAAATTCAACAACCTCTACAAACCTCCCCAGACTGATGTGAACGTTTTTCCATCAGTAATATAAAAGATTACGAAACAAATGCCATAGTTTAAATGTTAACCCAATTTAAGTGGTTTGAATATTTAATATGACACATTTGTTGAGTACAGTTATATGCACTCAGCTTCTATCCACATTTAATTTGTATATGGTCTAATAATGCCAGTCAACTCACTGAATCGAAATTAACTAAAGTGAAATTCAGGAATGAAGTCGAATAGTTCTGAGTAGAATGTATCATTCTATTATTAAACTGTCTATTGGTTATTAACTTCTTATAAACAATTCAAATAAAATTTCGTAACTAAACGACGTAAACTAACTAATAATAACAATAATATTATTATTTGAGATCATGAGTCAATTGAATCTAGATCGTCATGGAAAACGAGGAAGCACTGATGGCCGTTTCGTCCTAGTATGGGAATCCTCAGCAGCTCTCATCCACGACCCCGCCTAGCGTGATCCGAACCCAGGTCTATCAGTTTTGTGCGTGAGCGCTTAACCATTAGACTACTGAGTCGGCCAGCATCCAACAGTGTTAATGTCTGACTTCAGCCAATCCACGAAATCACGCCACCGTCCACCATTGTCATCAGTGAATTACTATCGCACAATAGACTTATTTGAACTCCACTTGTCACTGCTTCTCACGAGAACTTCAGGATATACATCTTGAAGCCAGTCACTAGTGAGCATAACAATATTAATCAGAATGGGGGTTTGTGGAGATTGTAGTAATTCTTATGGTTGAATTCATGAGTCGACTTAAGATAGACCACGATTGAAAACACTGTTGGATACCGATTCATTGGTCCAGAGGTTAAGCGTCTGTGAGCGAAACCAGGGGTTTCCGGTTCAAGTCCCTTTGTTGCATGAACTTGGATGCGTTCTGCTGAGGAATCCCATACTAGAACGAAACGGCCATCAAATGCTTCCAGGTTATCAATGGTGATCTAGTTAAGATCAACTCATGAATTCAACTATTAAGACAATAATAATAATAATAGTAATAACAGTTAACGAATAACTATTCACAAAACAATTATGGTGCTGAAATCAATCCTTATCTTGACTTCTATCTTCACAACTACTTATAATACAGTGTATCAGTTAAAATAAATGAATAAAGTAGTATATTTGAATGAAAAAGTTGAAATAGGATTCTAACCATCAAATTAGTAAAGTGTATTATAGGTTTTCTCTATTGTTTTCTTAACTATTTATCTATCTGCATATCTACCTGAATTGTAATTATTATTTGTAATTTAATACAGTACAGTAACATAAAATGATCAAAGTAGATACGGCTCATAATAATAATAATAATAACTTTGTTGCTATAGTAACAGAACAATAGTAATTATTGTAAAAATCGGGTCATTCTTTTTATAAAAAAAAACACAGTTTTAATGAAACCCCTTTCTGTTGCTTAATCTTAGTGATTTATATGATTGGTCAATAGAAAATGATGTATATATTCTTATTTACATATTATTTTTCCCTATTGTATAAGAATAAAACAAAGGAAATTAATTGTACCACTACTACTACTACTACTACTACTACTACTACTACTACTACTACTACTACTACTACTACTACTACTACTACTACTACTACTACTATTACTACCACTGTTACTACTACCACTAACAATATTATCATAGTGATATATTGTTTTAGATCCGGAGGAAATGAATTCCTCTCTCTCTCTCTATCCATGCTTATGTATATTTGTATAGGGAAATAAGAATTGTTTTTGTAAATAGAATAGAAAGTGGATTTTCATGTTCTTGTAATTAGTTATAGATTATGTGTAGAACTAAAGTTGTAAAATTGGGACTTCTGTTTTTAAGAAAAAGATCAATGATCTTGTGTTTATTTATATTAACAATCTCATCATGATTTAGGTAATATGTGTAGTGTATTGTTGAATTCGGAAGTTATTTATATAAGAAGGTAAATCTTACTAGATTTGTGGTGTGTGCTACTTATATTGATATAAGTAGTATATGACGCGAGTTAAAAACGTAATGTCTGGCAGCAGAAGATGGGGGATGATCATGAAAGGAAGAGCGGGAACATAATGCAATTTGTAAGAGAGCGCATGAACAATGAAATGTGAGACAATGGACTGATGTTTGCAACAGGAACAGTCCAGGTTGATATGATGGATTGATATTTTGCAAGTTAACGATTTGCTATATGGTTTTTCAATTTTATCAAGTAACCCTGTAATTGTGTGCTAAATACAATTCGGTTGTCCCCACCTGTGTTCTCCTTCACTACAGATTGTCAGAATGATCTTTTGTAATAATTACAAATCTAACTGGTCATACTCCTTCAGTATTGTTAAGTGTTTGTACATTACTTTTCAACTCTCATAGGTACATTTGATACAGTTAAAATGAAATTGTGAAGGAAATATATATAAATGTTTCTCTAGATCTTTCCTTACCTTTATTTATTAAACAAGTCATTAATGGCAATACTTTATCAGTATAAGATTGTAGAGATTGTTGGGCTTTTAATTGAGATCATGAATAGATCAATGTTAGAATACCATAGAAAACCTGGAAGCACTGGATAGTTGTTTCGTTCTAGTATGGAACTCTTTACCAGTACACATTCACGATCCCACACACAACACTTGAACCCAGGACTTTCAGTTTTGCGCATCAACGCTTAATCTTTAGACCACCGAGACGAAATCCAACAGTGTAAGTATCTGCAGTTGACCAGTCTCTTATTGATATATGTATATTCCATACGGATTGTCTATTTTATGGTGTAATGTGGTCTGTTTGGCTTGTATATAAACCAAGTATGTTTGAAATTTACGATTCTTATAGCGGAATCGGAACTTGGCGTATAGTACTATATTCATAGGTATATCAATGATTAGTGGATTTGGGTAACTGAATATTGATTGTCGAATCAATCATTAACATTAATACTAGCCTGCTCAATGGCCTAGAGCTTAAGCGCTCGCGTGCGAGATCAATAGGTCCTGGGGTTGGAAATCTCGTAAAGCAGGATCGTCGATGTGCACTGATGAGGAGTCCCATGCTAGGATGAAACGGCCGTCTAATGCTTCCAGGTTTTCCATGGTAGTCTAGCTTCAATTGACTCATGATATCAAATATTAAAATATAGAAATTTTTCAGTATTACTTCTCTATAAGTTTATATAAGTGTGAAATAAAATCTCTTTAAATACTTTTATCCAGTACAGATATTGTCCCTTTTTTATTTTTCAACTAACCCGAAAAATATAGTTGTTTGTTTTTACATCATTATTAAAGTTAGTTGATGAATGATATATGACTATAAACCAAAACCTAATCTGAACATATATGATATCATGTAGTGTATACTACTTAAGTCAAATGATATAAGTAGTATGTAACACCAATTAGAAGTGGAATTCTTGGCAGAAGTAAGTCGAGAAGATTGGATTGAAAAGAACAACATTATAAACAGAGAGTAATTGTAATAACAACATGAATAAAAAAATGATGTACTTTGTAAGAGACAACTGGTGGAAGACGTGAAAATGAAGTATTCAATGTATGGTTCTCATATTTTACTAAGACATTCTAGTGTTCATTCACTTTAATAGGACTATAGGTATTAAAGAATACAATTAAACACAGTAACTATTCAAGATTGGACACGTAAAACCTTCTACAATATCAAATCTATAACCTTCAAATATCATGGTGAGTAAAATAACTAAAAATAATCGTTAGGAGAATTTGAAGATTCCACTGTCCAAGACCGTTTTATCCATTTCTTAGAATATATGTTCAAATTCATTGTTCTAACACTTATATATATACATCAGAAGGGAGTTTGTGGATATTATAGTAATTTTAATATTTGAGATCAATAGTCAATTGAAGCTAAACCATCATAAAAAACCTGAAAGCACTGGACGGCCGTTTCGTCCTATTGTAGAACTTTTCGGAAGTGCCCATTCACGATCCCGTCTCGCGAGATTCGAACCCAGGATCTATCGATCTCGTACACGAACGCTTAACCTCTAGGTCACTGAGCCAGCTAGCATTCAACGATGTTAATGTCTAACTTCAACTAATCCACAAAATTGAGCGACACATCCATCATTGTCTTTAATGAGTTATTATCTCACAACAGACCTGGTTGAACTCCACTGGTCACTACTTATTAATCTTGAAGGTAAATTAAACAGATAATTACTTACTTACGCCTGTTACTCCTCGTGAAGGAGCATAGACCACCCACCAGCACTCTTCACACAACCCTGTTCTGAGTAATCCTTTCCGGCTCTTTCCATTTGTTATTCATCCTTTTCATATCTGATTCTATTTCCAGACTTAATGCATTCTTTATCCTTCCACTTTTCCACTTCCCTTCAGGATTCCAATTTACGGCTTGTGTCGTGATGTAATTTAGTGATTTGCGTAATGTATGTCCTATCCATTTCCATCGCTTTTTCCTAATTTCCTCTTCATCTGGAATCTGGTTTGTTTTCTCCCACAGTAGGCTGTTGCTGATGATATCCGGCCAATGGATGTTGAGTATCTTGCGTAGACAGCTATTTATAAATACTTATACCTTCTTGATGATGGTTGTAATAGTTCCCCAAGTTTCAGCTCCGTACAGTAGAAATATCTTGACGTTCGTATTGAAGATTCTAACTTTGATATTGGTTGACAGACAGTTGTTTTGAGTTCCATATTTTCTTGAATTGTAGGAATGCTGTCCTTGCTTTGTCAATCCTCACCTTTATGTCTGCATCTGATTCACCTTGTTCACTGAAGATGCTTCCCAGTTATGTGAAAGATTCCACATCATCCAGAGTTTCTCCATCAATTGTGATTTGTTTGGTGTTCTCCGTGTTGTATTTAAGGATCATGGTTTTTTCCTTGTGTGTGTTGAGGCCTACTGATACATAGACTTCTGCTAGACTGGCTGTCTTTATCTGCATTTGTTCGTTTGTATATGATAGGAAAAACGGATAATTACTACATATATTTCAAATCATCACAATACATTCACTTTATATCATTTTGATTTCATTCGATTTTATATAAAATAAAACTATGAATAACTTACCAATAAATAAAAAGAACATAATTAAATAAACTACTGAAATAAAAAAATCAATAAAAATAAGTAGTAGTTTATAAACTTTCCAATTATTTATCATTAAACAATTTACAATCTCATATTGAACTATTTAAAGGTTTACTAATTTCCCAGTAGTCTAATTATAGATGATTGATAAAATGGTTTAAAATTAGAGAGAAAAATAAAATAAAGAAAAATAATAATCATAGTGTTGCTCGTTTTGAACTTTTTTTTCATTATTTTTTTCTCTATCTTCATTATTTTCAAAAACAATCAAGTTGGTTGCTTTCTCTTTTTTTCCTTTTTTCTTTTTTCTTCTTCTTTTTCCACCTTAGTTTAATTTACTGAATAGTAAGACGATAGTCCTTTTCTTTTTTGAAATATGTAATAAAAGTTTAGCTGAGAAAATGTAACAGTAAGATTGTTCTTTTCTTTATTTCGTTTCTTTTTTTCTATATTATTGCTTGCTTTTCTCTCTTTCTTTTTTTCTTTTTTTGTAAACTCAAATGTCAATTCATGCAGTATAAAGTGTTTTTTTTCTCTTATTTAATAAATAAAACATGAACATGGATACATGAAAGTAAATGAAACAGAAATGAGCACATGAAAAACAGAAACAGAAAGAAAAAAAGAAGAAACGAACAAACAAACAAACAGTTTTTTGATATGAACTAAAAAATAATGACAACTATTCATTATATAGATCATTTAAATTTAGCTTTAACCGCCCATTAATCGTTTGAGAAGATTGTTATAATCAACTTAAACAAATGTATTTATTTGTGTTGATTAAATCTAGACAACCATGGAAAACCTGGAAGTAGTAAATAGCTGTTTCGTCCTAGTATGAGACTCCTGAGCAGTGCTCGTCCGCGACTCTGCTCTCAGGATTCGGACGCAGGACCCATAAGTCTCGTGAACAAACCACTGAGCCTGCCTGCATCCAAGGGTGTTAATGTTTAACTTCAACTAATTCATAAAATTGCGCCACTGTCCAACATTGTCTTCAGTGAGTCACTGCCTCACAATAGACACGGTTTAACTCCATTTCTTACTGCTTCTCACTAGAATTTCAGGAAATACCTCTTGAAGCCAGTCACTATTGTTTGATAGTAACTCAATGAAGACAATGATGGACATTGGCGAAATTTCTTGGCTTGGTTGAAGTTAGACATTAAAATTGTGTGACGCCGGCTCAGCGGTTTAGAAGTTAAGCGTTCGCTCACACGACCAAGAAGACCTGCGTTCGAATCCTGAGGGCAGAGTCGTGAACAAGCACTGCTCAGGAGTCTCATACTAGGACGAAACGGTTATTCAATGCTTCCAGGTTTTCTATGGTGATCTAGCTTTAATCGACTCATGAATTCAACGACTGAATATATATATCTTTATTTATTATAATTGATAAGTAAGTGAAAATTAATTTTTTCTTACTAGACTTATCAATGAATGTATCAGTAAACAGTTTATAAAAAACTTCCGTAACAGTACGTTAACTTATAGTAAGATAATTGATGTGAGAAAATATTTGTTGAATAGTTATATTGAAGTTCTATGAAATACAAAGGAAAATGAAATGAATTATTTATACAATAATATATAATCGTTCACAATCTATGAATATAGTCTTGTTTTAGACTTAAATCTAGGATAGGATGCAAAAATGAATTACTGATATTCAGTATGCTAAAGACTTAATCATAACTGTGGGAAGTCATAGCTCAGGTTCATTAAACTGGAGAACATAATAATAATAACAGAATTTATTAATATGGTGGGCTGAAAACACCTAGATCGAATTCACTTGGTGTTATTTGCTTGTATCTTCCCACTGACCTAAGGTAATATCTAGACAGTTCGCGCAGAATACATATATGCTAACAAGAGACTAATCAATTTCAGTCCTAAAAATCAATGAGAAAATACAAGAAAACAACACCAAGTGAATTAAAACTTCACCCTATTGCACAAGCAGGTGGCTATCAGAACTCAGTAACTAAGTGCATAACGCTATGGCGTTTGGAGCAAACGATACTGGGTTCGGGTTCCGGCGTGAATATCAACTCTGGGATGCGGACACAACCATCTGGCGAGTCTCAAATAGGACGAAACGTGCGTCAAACTGGATTCCACTATTATCCATCTACTATCCATCCTTGCTTATACACCTAGATCAAAGTTTAGATTCTATGAAGTAACCTGGAGTAGAGTATTTGGAAAACAGTAGAAAATGGATTACTTAAACAAGTTGTGTATAAGATAGTTATATTATTTTACTGATAACAATCTAACAAAGATATGATGAGAGATTTCATATACATATTTAGGAAGATTTATTCATATCAAATATGGTTTGTTCTGTAAACTAACATAAACTGAAAATTCATTAGAACTCAAGGGAATACATTTTTGTTATCTAGAAATCGGGTTTCTTAAGATTTTAGTAAGAATTCATAACTTATGGAGTTAGAAAAATGGAAGTAAAGCTGTGAAATACTTTTTCTCGAGCTAATACTCATCCCATTTATTGAATCTAAATATTTTACGGTGTTAGTCGGAATAACTCTCATATGGGATTGGTAAGTAACTCGTTTTGATATTTGGAACGCACTATAATGGTAGATTAAAATTCCTTTCAGAGTTTATTCTTAGTAGAATATAGGAGAAGAAAATTCACCATTTGCTTCCCGAAATTAGTTTATGAGGAAATACACAATATAAGTGAATCTTATGCTTAGTGAAATTGAAATGGTACAATAAACGAACTAATTCTTGTCGACATCGGTGGAGTCCAATCCGTGTCGGGTGTGAGATAGTTATCCACTTTAGACAATGGATAAAGGGTTGTGCAAGATGATCGGGTCACGTGTTACGTATGCCTGAACTCCGATTACCATGACGCACAATGCTGACTAGTGCTGGGGATGGTTGCAAGAAAGTTGGTGCGGCCAAACCAAAACGTGGAATCAGTCCATAAAGTCACTAACTTCTAGTCCTAGCCATGTTGGTAGATGCAGACTACTTGGTTGGGGTCCGCGCGACGATCGTAACCAGTGGTGTGTGCTACTTATATTGACATAAGTAGCATATGATGTTAGTCGTAAACAGAAGGTCTGGCAGCAGAGAGACAAGAGGATCGAACAGTAAAGAATGGAAACAGAATGCAATTTGTATAAAAATGCAAGAACAATGAATTCCGAGTCATTTTGAGACAATCGATGGACATTTTGTAAATTACGTATTTACTTTATGATTGTTAGACTTTATTAACAAGTCCTGTAGTTTTGTGTTGAACACATTCGATTGTTCCCGCTGGTGTTCTTTTCTCTACAGTTGGAGACTTTGGGTGAAATGATTTAGAGTCGGTCACATTGGTGTAGGTGGATACACTCTTTGTCTTCCCTTTAAACTTTGAGATTAAAATTGCTTCATATCTTTCTTCCTATACTATATCCTTATACACAGTCTTTTATATAATACCACCATTGAATTAACTACTTCTATGAATCCGGCGTTCATGTTGCTGTGCTAATGAGGTGTGGCAACTTGGACTGACGCATATATGTGCCTGGTCCGACGTTGTAGCTGACTGACTGTGCAAGATCATGGATCAGTTGAAGTTAAACATTAGCACCGTTGAATGTTGGCTCAGTGTTCTAGAATTCAAGTGCTCACGCGCGAGACCGTAGGTCCTGGGTTTGAGTGTTGTGTGCGGTGTCGTGGATGCACACTGTCGAGGAGTCCCATACTAAGACGGAACGATAGTCCAATGCTTCCAAATTTATTAGTGTTAAGTGATGATAGCATCAAATGCTTTATATAATCTACAGAACCTTTACAGTCGTCTAGGATCTGTCTTCAACTTGAGAAAATTTTACAACTTGACATGTTAATAATCTTTTTTAATCTGAATTAATTTTACTAGTTTTACTAAGGTTACTTGTGATCGTGAAAATTGACCTTAATCCATACACAATAACGAAAGGTACTTTTCATTGTTGTTATTACTGATTTTTTATTTGTTCGATATTTAAAATGCTTGGAAAGTTAGGAATTAAGTAGTCAGGTATAACGCTTGGTCGATTTTATTCTCTCTTAAATAAAAAAACTTCTAAAAACAGACTGACCAATCAGTACTTGATGTTAATAGTTGAATTCATGAGTCGATCCAGCACACGGAATCGTAGAAATGCACTGCTGAGGATTCCCACACTAGGACAAAACAACCATCCAGTGCTTGCAGGTTTTTCATAGTGGTCTAGTTTACATCGACTGATGAATTCAATTATTAAGATTACTACAATCTCTACAAAAACCCCATTCTAATCATATTGCTTAATGATCGAGGAGATTTGAAAAAAAAAGGAAATATTTCCACTATATAAAAAAAATAATTAAGGTCAATCTGAAGTATACAGTCGAATAATTATAGAGTGTTAGTCATTCTAGCCAATTAGGAGAGACTAAATAGATAAGTAACTTAATTAGTATTCTAGGGATAAGGATTAGGATATAAATTTAGGTTATTTAGATTATAGCTAATATCAGTTTCTGATGAGTATCTTAAACATAATTATTTAATAACGGAGTTTTTGTAAATATTATAGTAATTTCAATAGTTGAGAACATGAATCAATTGAAGCTAGACCACTATGGACCCGTGGATGCGCACTACTGAGGAGTCCCACAATAGGACAAAACGACCATCTAGTGCTTCCAGATTTTTCATGTTGGTCTAGCTGCAATTGATTAATGACCTCAACCATTGAAATCACTATAATATTCACAAAACACCCTTCTGATATTAATCAACATATGCTCACTAGTTGCTGGTTTCAAGAGGTATTTCCTGAAGTTCTAGTGAGAAGCAGTGACCAGTGGACTTCAACCAGGTCAGTTGTAAAATAATAACTCACTGAAGACAACGGTGGATGTGTCGTTCAATTTCGTGGATTAGTTGAAGTTAGACATTAACACCGTTGAATACTGGCTGGCTCAGTAGCCTAGAGCTTAAGCGCTCTCAGGAGAGGCCAATAAGTCCTGTGTTCAATTCTCGCGAGGCTTTATCGTGGATGTGCACTGCCATTGAGGAGTCCCACAACAGGACGGAATAGCCGTCCAATCATTTCAGGTTTTCTACTGTAGTCTAGTTTCAGTTGACTCAAAATCATAACTATTCAAATAAATATTTAATCCCAACTCCTAACATTAATTTCTTATTGAATTTTGATATTTACAACATGATTTTTTTCATTTCGCATTGGTTTGGCTGTGCATTTCAGATTAATCAAAAAAAAGAAAAGAAAAAGAAAAAAGAAAAGAAAAAACTACGAAAAAAGCACAAAACTGAAAACTGTATTTGTTTTCTTTCTTTTTTTCAACAAACTAAATAAAAATGATGATTAATGATTTTGTTTTTCAAACTAAAACATTATGAAATCACTAATCCGTAACCATAGTAACCATCCATCCTTTTTCAACTTATATTAATAAACTATTCATAACCTTTATCATTCTCAGTATGTAAATAGAAAATTATAATGAAGTATAAAATAGAACATGAAATTCTAATGGAGTTTTGTTCTCTAAGCTGGATAATTTAGTCGTGAAGCTTTTATTCGTTCTTCTGACCAAGATCACATCAGCATAAACTTCAGGTAGAAAACTTCTATCACAATTGATTGTTCACTGGATGGTGACCACTGTCATGTGTGTCAAGTCCTTATTATTAGGGAAGATCGAATGGTATCGACCATGTTGGAATGTGGCCACCAGTCTAGGAGACTCGACACTGCGTGCACTATTGTGAGATTAGATGGTGGTTGGAGGTAGTCCATCGACAGGAAACTTCTATTATCCAGTTCAGAGAATAAAACTTCATCAAAATAATCTAGCTGAGTTACAGATCTACTCCACCACATGAAATTGTTCTTTACATATTGTCATCAATGTAGTTGAACAGAAATGAAAACAAAACTGTGAAATTTGAATAACAAAAAAATTGTTTTTTTTTACATGAACTAAACAAAATTAAATTAATCATTTTTATTAAAGATGCATGCTTGAAAATTAGGAATAATTACTGATAGAATGATATGTGATGATGGTATTGTCTGTTTTGTCGCCCATTTGTAACAGCATGCATTTTATTTCTTGTCATGTTAATTGGTATTATGTTGACTAAAACCTTATCGTTCACACACATATATATATATATATATATATATATATATATATATATATATTGTCAATGTATACAAACGTACATATCAAGAGAGAGATGGATAGGTGGTAACAGTGGTGGGGCTTGGATTAGGGATATATTTATATGTATATTTACATATTATGCACACTTGTATTTGTGTCCATATGGTGTTGTGCAGAATTGGAAATAATATACATGAGACACATACGCGCGCGCACACACACGCACGCATACACACATACATATATACATGTTTACACAATGAACAAAAAATAATATCTATGTACATAAATATAGGTTACGAATTACCAGGTGTACAAGTATATTATCACCGAATTTCGACCTGAATTTTTTTCAGAGAAAAAGGGATGAAAATTAAATAATACTTTTTTTAAAATGTCAGTTAAATATAGACGAATTATATTGATTATATAAAAATCAAGAAAGATATATATCCCTCAAGATTACAGGAACACCTTACTGACGAGTGTCAAGTAGCACGAAACCTGTTTCCAGAGTTTCCTGTCGGCTACTTCCAACCACCATCTAATCTCAATATATAGTGCCCGCATTGTCGAGTCACCTAGACTGGTGGCCACATTGCAACATGGTCGGTAGCATTCCATCTGCACTAATAAAGACTTGATACACATGACAATGATCACCACCCAGTGATCAATCAATTGTGATTACATCTCAGTCCTACAGGAGGTCAGTTGCGGCTCGGATAGCTCAGTGGTAACGTCTCTGACTGTGAAGCTGGGTGACAAGGGGTCGAATCCACCAGGGAGCACCAGTTCCCTCAATATTACAGGTACACCTTGCTGACGAGTGCCAAGTAGCACGAAACCCGGGTCCAGGGTTTTCCGTCGACTACTTCCAACCACCATCTAATCTCAAGATACATATTCCCTATCATAAACCGAAATTAGTTGTTATTCATCTGATAGGAAGAAAACAAAAAAACACATAGTGATTGGATATAAATAATGAATATTTTACTAATGAATGATTCATAATTCATTGATCACTAGGTGGTGATTAATGTCATGTGTGTCAGGTCCTTCTTAGAGTAGATCGAATCCTATCAACCACATAATATTGCGTGCACTGTGTTAAGATAAGAACAGGAAACCCTGTTGACTATCTCCAACCACCATCTTACTGATGAATAATTTCAAGATATTTCTTAACAATTGTTCGTTTCATCTTCAAGTGTTCGTATATCATTTCCATTGACCATTAATTAATCTCACACTTATAATATGTTCAGTTACTCAAAGATTACATGTATGTGACTTTTACATGAATTCTATAGTTTAACATATACTCATTAAAGATAAGGTTAATCGCTTGACTAAAAAGTATTTACAAAAATGTATAAACAAATTGTGATACGGCGGTATATTTTTCTAAGTGATTGATGATATTGAGGCTGTTTTGTATTCAGAAAAGGCTTCAATATAAATAATAATAGTCAAACAATGTAATTTCTGATACGTGAATACACTATGGGCCGTCTTCGTCACGGCCTGACTTCGAGTGATGAAGCATTAGAAACTAGAGTTCAATTAACAACTGTTTAGTCAAAGTATGACACATTATATGTAAAAATTATATTTGAAATAATCTCAGCGATTGAAATTTAAATAATTCCAACGTTTTGTCCAGCTAACTCGTCTGGACTTTTGATTACTATTAAAGTTAAGTAATCAATTATCTGATCAGAATTATATAAATATGTACGATACTCACTATGTATAGTAATAACAATGAATAATTGTAAAATAAGCAATATCAATCCATTGAAAGTCGGATGTTTAGTAGTGGAATTCAAGACACATGTGTTTCATCCTATTCGAGATTCGTCAACTGATGTACCTGCATCAAAAAGTCTATGTTTATCTCTGCGCCTCGAACCCAGTAGCATTCGCTTCAAACGCCAGCACGCTATTCATTTATCTACTTAGTCTTAATAGCCACTAACCTGTGCAATGGAGTGAAGTTTGATTCATTTGGTATTACTTGTTTGAATCTTCCCACTGATGCTTAGGACTGCAATTTCTGTCAAACTATTCGTTCAAATCTTGACGAATATTCGTATAAAGTATGAGATACTTCATTAATGATGAATCATAACTCTATTAGAGACCAAACTTAGGACTTTCCAAACTCTTACTAAGTAAATTACTTTAGATCAATTAGTTAGAATCTAAACAGTCATTTCCCTGATTTTAGTCGATTCGTGACAATTATCAAATCTTATCAATACTATTCATCTGTTCATCATTATGGTTAAACCCCATCAGTTATAACATCTCATTGTAACTTTGAGAATTTATCTTACAGTTTAATCATTCAGTTTTATTACTTATATAGATTCATTCATTTTAGAGATTGCTTAAAAATAACCCAATGCTAAGTGGTATGATTTCGCAGTACATTAATATTATAATTCATGATTTATTTGACTATCAGTTATATATTATAGCTAAATAATATAGACTATAGATTAAGTTTGGATAATTAACAAATGTATAACATGTAAACATTGGATCATTGAATCTTTCAATGGATTATTTCATTTTGTATTGTTTGTCTGAATATTCCCATTAATGTTTAGGTCTGCAATTGATCAGTCTCTTATTGCCATATGAATATCCTGTACAGATTGCTTCGATAATGCCTTCAGTCACAAACATAATAAACAAAGATGCATAGTGGCTAGTAGTGGAATCTAGAACACGCGTTTCATCCTATTTGGAATTCAATAGCTGGATGTACCTGGATTTCAGAGTTAATGTTCACTGTGAGACTCAAACCCAGCACTGTTCGCTTCAAACGCTATCACATTATCCACTTAGAGACTGATCAATTACAGTCCTAAACATTAATGGGAAGATTCAAACAAACTATATCAAGTGAATTAAAACTTCACTCCATTGCACATTGGTTAGTGGCTATTAGGACTCAGTACATAAGTGGATAACATAATGGCTTTTGAAATGAACGGTACTAGGTTCGAGTCACAGAGTAAAAATGGACTCGGATATAGGCATATCCAGTTGACGAATCCCAAATAGGACGAAACACACATGTCTTGGATTCCACTACTAAACATCCGACTTTCAATGGATTGATATTGCTTATTTTACAATTATTCATTGTTATTGCTATGCATAGTGTGTATCGTACATATTTATATAATTCTGATCAGATAATTGATTACATAACTTTAATGGTTTTATAAATATTATCGTTTTTCATCTTGTTTCTAATGCGTTTTGTTTTTCATTTGCACTTTTTCTTTTTAAGTTATATTACATAGTAATTATCTTAGTTACTATAGTTAATTACAATCATAATTACTATTTCTATACTAGTGATTAAATATTTCTTTCATTATATCATAAACAATCTTCAAAACATTATGAGCGAAGATGAATAGTGTCTAGTAATGAAATTCAGTTTCACGAGCGTTTCGTTCTATTCGGGACTCATCAGATGGAATTAAGGCAATATCGAAGCAATATGCATAGGATACACATATGCCAATAAGAGATTGATCAGTTGCAGTCCTAAGCAACTATGGTAAGATTCAAGTATTTAATCTTTAAAGTAGAAACCTTTGTTGAATTGATATACGTTTATGGTTTAAATGGTTATAGTTTATTAGTGGAGATGTTTTTTTGTTGTTGTGAAAATGAATAAATATGACATTTTATTACGTCTGAACTAAAAATAAAAATATTAATCATTAGATTCCCATTCAATAATATAATGATATTGTACTCATCATAGGAAGTGTGGTTTGTTTGACTAATATCTTTAATAGTTGAGATCATCAGTCAATTGAGGCTAGACCATCATAGAAAACTTGGAAGTATTAGACGGTCGTTTCTTTTTATTGTGGGACTCCTCCGAAGTACGTTTCCATGGTCCCACCTCGCGAGATTCGAATATAAGACCTATCAGTCTGATGCAAATATCCTAAGAGTTTATCAATGTATACTATTAAACAGCTTATGAACTCTTTAGATAATATTATTTAGCTATGAATAATTTTCAAACTGATGTTGGTTTATAGTGAAAACTATATCTTCATCATAGATACACATACATAACTATCTACATGTAGATTTATTCACTTGCAAATGATTATTTTTAACTTTGAAATTCACCAAACTGCATCACGAGGCAAGTCCTAACTTGGAATCCTGAAGGGGAGTGGAAAAGTGGAAGGAAAAAGAACACATTAAGTCGGGAAATACAATCAGATATGAAAAGGATGAATAACAATTGGAAAGAGCTGGAAAGGATTACTCAGGACAGGGTTGTTTGGAGAATGCTGGTGGACGGTCTATGCTCCTCCACGAGAAGTAACAGGCATAAGTAAGTAAGTAAATAACTTCTGAAATTATCACCATGTATATTTCGAACTTTTATGAAGAAAGGCTTATATATGCAGCCATTAACAACAATGGCAACAACGTCTACATTATTATTATTTTTATTATATTTGACAGTAAGATTAAATAGAAACACGGAAAATATACTGTGTTAAGGAGTAAATGGATGAGTGGATGAAATTGATGAAATGTCAAAAAAAACGTGGAAAAAGCCAAGAAAAATAGAATGTGGAATTCAGTTTTTTTTAAATATCAACAACAGGATAATTCTAGCACGTATTAGTAATGATATAAACATTATACACTTGAATAAGTTAATCACTATCTGAATTCAGTAGCATAAAGCATAGTTTGTTGATATTTAAAGCAAAATGTACTGGGTTCAGGTTTCCGTGTAAACATCAATAAGACAATCTAGTTTAGACCCAAAATAGTATGAAACAGACTGCCTCAATTCCGATTCTAATAACAATTTATCTACACTGTAGACCTTATCACAAAATGTCACTATTGAGAAAATCTTTACATGATGAATATAAGTCAATAAGACTATCATTTATGGACGACTTTTGAGCAACACTAAAATGACCTTGAAAATATTCACCTACTGACTAGAGTTAAATAAGGTTTATAATTAGGATCAATATTTACAGGATTAAGAAATGGATATAGGGTTTACATCATAAACTGACATCAGTTCTAATATTAAAACTCTATTGAACCAAAATGAATGTTGTGCTAAAATTCAAGATCTACTATCTTAAATATAATTGATTTGTCCATAAATTCTAGTTTCATCAATATGTCAACAAAGATTAATGAAAATCCAATTCAACAGGTTACTTCAAACCATTCATTAATAATAAAGAGAAATGAGTGAAATGAACGAATTTTACAAGTTAAGTACAACAAGATAGACGTATACAGACACAGTCACATACAACCATCCAACCACACGCACACACACACACACACACGTACATACACACCGTTTACTCTATAATTTAAATAATCTCTGAAAAGAAAGATTAGAAAGAATATGGCATAGTATAACAAAGGTTAAAACAAACACTAATTTAATCGGATATTATAGTGAATTATTTTTTTTCAAAATTATTTATACAGTTCCCTTTTAGAAAAAAAAACAGGAAAAAAATGAATTAAGTGGGGGTGGGGTGAACGAGAAGATAAAATTCCAACTGATTCCTTAAAGAACAAGAAAACACACACACACAATAAAAACCAAGAACACAAAGGAGAAAGTTGACCGATATTTTGGATACAAATAAAGTAAATTAAGAATTAAGTAAATGTAATAAGAATATAGTATGCATAAATCTTTGTTGTTCAATTGGTTTGTTTAAAAATCAACGAGGAAGTGAATATTATGAAGGTCAATATGTAAAAGAAAGTAAATTATTATGAATTTCAGGGTTTTTTTTTATAGATATTATAGTAATTTTAATAGTTTAATCAAAAACTCCTTCTGATATTGAACGACATATGCACACTAGTGACTGGTTTCAAGAGGTATTTCCTGGAGTTCTAGTGAGAAGCAGTGACCAGTGCAGTTCAACCAGGTCTTTTGTGAGATAGTAACTCACTGAAGACAATGGTGGATGTGTCGCTCAATTTCGTGGATTAGTTGAAGCTATACATACTGGCTGGCTCAGTAGCCTAGAACTTAAGAGCCCTCAGGGGGGCCAATAGGTCCTGTGTCCGAATCTCGCGAGACTGTATTGTAGATGCGCACTGCTGAGGAGTCCCACAATAGGACGAAATGGACGTCCAGTGTTTCCAGGTTCTCTATATTGTTCTAGCTTCGATTATCTCATGATCTCAACTACTGAAATCATTACAATCTCCACAAAACCCCTTCTCATTCTAAAAATAAGATCTCAAAAATAATCTTTCCGTACTAATATCATTCCCATTTTTTTTAGATTTCAAAACTAGTCTGTTAACAATGACTTTAGTTAACACTGAAAATTCCAAGAAAAACGATTTATTTATTTAAAGAGTATTTAACACTGAGCAACTGTTTATTAGTTTAAGCTACCTGAGTTATAAATATTTCGATGATTATATTTACTAAGCAAAGATGGTTGGTGGTTAGTAGTGGAATCCAAGACACGCCTGTTTCGTCCTATTTGAGATTCGTCAACTGGGTACACCTATATCCAAGAGTCAATTTTGTCTCTGAGACTCGAACCTAGTACCGTTCATTTCAAACACCATCACGCTATTCATTTATCTACTTAGTCCTAATAGCTACTAGGTTGTGTAATGAGGTAAAGTTCTGATTCATTTTGTAATTGATGCTTAGGACTGTAATTGACCAATTTCTAAATAGATAATGTAATGGCATTTGATGCGAACAGTACTGTGTTAGAATCCCAAAGTGAACACCAACTATATGATGCAAGTACATCCAATTGATGAGTCTCAAATAGAATGAAACACGCATTCACCATCCCACTGTTAGCCACGTTCATATTTTCGAATAGATACTTAAATAACATTAAGATGTTTATAAATTATCATTCTGCTTTTTTTCTTGATTAAATCAACTAAATTCTATCTGAAGTTTGTGCTGATGATGTTGTTCAGAAAAACGACCAAACCATCTAGCTCAGAGAACAAAACTATCAAAATCATTATAATATACACTTTCAATTATATTTGAGTATAGAAGTTGTGGGGATTATTAAGTTTTAGATTGAGATCATGAACCGATTGATGTTAGATCACCATTGAAAACCTGAAAGCATTGGATGGTTGTTTCGTCCTTTCGCGGTACTCCTCACCTGCACGCATCCACGATCCCGCTCGTGGGATTCGAACTCAAAACCTCCAATCTTGTGCGCGAATGCTTAACCACTAGACCACTGAGCCGGCCAGCATCCAATGGTGTTAATGTCTAACCTCAACCAATCCACAAAATTGAGCGACCGTCTTCCATTGTAACGAGGTAGATACCTGTCCCTACACGACACAGATTAGCTCCACTGGTCACGGCTTCTCACTGGAACTCCGAGAATCCCCTCACAAAGCTAATCTCTAGTGAGCACATGGTAATTATCAGTTTAGAGGTTGTCTAACATCAATCGGTTCAGGATCTCAATTTAAAAATTATATTTCAATCAAAGAAAATTGATCAATCGCACATATATTTCATTTAATGTGGCTTTCGTTTATTCTGTATCCTTTATCCAATTTCACCTCTAATTCAGTGATTATAATCCATCTTCAGACTTATTTTGGCCTAAACTAATGATAATCATTTATAGTAAAAAGAAAATGGCAAACAATATAAGTAGATTGTATTGAGTGATTAGTTCATACATATGGAGAAGAAAAGAAATCCTATCTAGTTGTATTGGTTATAGATGCATATTATTCATTAGATTAGTAACTGTTGTAATGGTAACCAGAGTGATGACTACAATATTGATAATGTTGGTTGATTGGTATATAAAACAAAAAGGTCATAGCTGTCAATAGATAGGGTTATTTCATAATTGATAATAATTCCTTCTACTGAAAAATTAATCGAGTGTGGAATTTTTATGTAACTTTTTCAAATGTAAATAACATTATAGTGTAGCGAAATCTCAGCAAGAATATAGACAGCTCGATTAGCTTTTGCCTGCTTGCGCCATTTATGGCGTAGGCGAGATATCCGTCTACCAACCAAAGGACGAGTTTTTTACGCAGCAGTTCGTTCCGTCCTACTTTACGGCAATGAAACATGGCCGGTAAAAGTAGGAGATATTCGTAAGTTACTAGTATTCGATCATCGGTGTCTTCGAAGCATTGATCGTACATCTTGAGACCACCGAGTAAGTAATTCAGTTGTTAGGAAACGAGTACTAGGTAAGGGTGGCAAATCGATTGATGAAGTAGTGAAACTTCATCAGCTGAGATAGCTGGGACACGTGTTACGTATGCCCAACCACCGACTGCCCCGACGTGCGATGGTTTATAGTGTAGGAGTAGGTTGGAAGAGAAAACTAGGGCAGCCAGACCAAAACATGGAACAAATCCATGAAGTCACTGAAAAGTGAACTGAGTCATGATGGTAGGTGTAGACTACTTGGTTGGGGACCGCGAGATGATAGCAACCGATGGTTAGAGACCCTGAATGACATGGCTCAAAATCGTTTGCAATGGCGCAGGTGCATCCACTCTCTGTGTTCTCCCAAACTCTAATCCTCTGAATTATTCATGTCCCTTTTTCCCTCTTTCCAAATTTATTTCACTGGATTACACTCCATGACTAACATCTTCAAACCCTAATGTTTTCGATTACCGCTTATACTTTTACTACCTCTACCAATATGGGATTTGAATGGAAAATTGTATTTTTGTGCTAATGTGGTGTGGCAACCCGAACTGATGTACGTACGTACGAAGTTCTACGTTGTGACTGACTGACTGACTGACTGACCTATAGTTTGATAACCTTTAGAACTTACGGTGAGACTATAATTTATGGATGAACCAATCAGATATAAGATTTAAAAAATCTTGGATTTTGGCGTGAAATTCATTTATCTATTTGGTTAAATATCGTTTTTGGCATTATAGTTGATGTCAGTTTGTGATGAAAAACCGAAATCTAATTCCTAACCCTTAACCATAAACAGTAAATCTTAATTCTAGTTGTCCACTATGGTTTATAACCCTCATTTAGTTCTAGCTAGTATGTGGACATTCTCAAGATCACTTTAGTGTCGTTCAAAGATCGTCCATAAATTATGGTCTCACCGAACTTAGCATGAAATCAATCTTCAATAAAAAGAGTTGTTAATCATTAATAAATAAGCTGTTTATTTATGCTTAGTGTAAAACGGTAGTTTTAATCAAATCAACAATCATTTTTATAGTGTTAAAAATGTATTTCCACAGTTAAATTCTCGAGTCGATCTAAACTAGATCACCATTGATAAACTAGTAACACTAAATGATCTCTTTATCCAAGTATACGAGTCCTTAAACGAAACCAAATATTTTGAGTTCGAGTCTCAAATGCGGGATCATAAATGCGTATTGATGAAAAATTCCATACTAGAATAAAATGGTCATTTAATACTTTCAGGTTTTCAATGGTAACAATTTGTCCATAGTATGATTAACAAAGGATAACTGTGACTTTAAATATTTGCCTTCTATTGTAGTGAACCGAACACGGGTGGGGAAAATCGAATGTACTTAACACAGAATTACAGGACTTGTTAATAAAATCTAACAATCATAAAGTAAATGCTTAATCTGCAAAATATCTATCAACTGTCTCAAAATGACTCAGACTTCATTGTTCTTACATTTTCATACAAATTGCATCCTGTTTCCATTCTTTACTGTTCGATTCTCTTGTCTCTCTGCTGCCAGACCTTCTGTTTACGACTAACATCATATACTACTTATGTCAATATAAGTAGCACATACCACACTATTTTTAAACTATTTAAGATGAATGAATTTGTTACTGAGTAATATTATTCATCCCATTTTTACTATTTAACAATCATAACTCTTAATTGAATCAAATCAAGTATTGGAACAAATAATGAAAGAATTACTAAAGGTTTACTTTTATGATTTAATACTATTAGTTAAACAGTTTATCATTATTCAAGGTGAATCATCTATAAGTAATATAATATGCATTATTATTATACTATTGATGGTTATTATTAAGTCAAATATAATATGAATAGTATATGATTGATATACAATGGGATAATTGAGTTAGTCTATCATAGTGTATACGAATAGATAAATATGATTTATTAGCCTGATAAAGTTCAAGTATCATAATAAACAATAATTGTTTATAATAAAATATATATAAATAGAAGGTTAATAGTTTGAATATGATTAACTTAACTATTCAATAAAAAGATAACTTTAGTAAGATTTGGAAATAAGTGATTTGATTATTATCAATATAGGGTTGTGAAGATTGTTAAGTTTTTGATGGAGATCATAAACTGATTGATGTTGGATCACCATTGAAAATTTGGAAGCACTTAACGGCTGTTTCGTCCTATTGTGGGACTTCTCAGTAGTGCATATCCACGATTCCGTCTCTTGAGATTCGAACCCAGGGCTCTCAGTCTCACCTCTAGACCACTGAGCCAGCTAGTATCCAAATGGTGTTAATGTCTAACTTCAACCAGTCCACGAAATTGCGCAACCATCTATTGTGCCGAGGTAGATATCTGTGTTTACTCGACACGGATTATTCTTATCTAATGTTTTCATTGCAATAGCAGATGTATTATTTATAAACATCTTCTTCAGGTATACTAGGATGAAGAGAAATGATTGATTACTTTTTAGTATCCATATGTCTAAAGATTAATAACAGTACTATGTGGATTGCACTTATTAAGATTATAAGGAGATAATGTTCACAAATAGAATCATTTTTAGAAAGAAATATTGGATGGCAAATGTTTGTTAAATGATTGTTGAGAGCCAGAAAATACTAAACAACTGTTTCATCCTAGTATGGGACTCCTCAGCAGTACTGATCATTGATGCCGCCATTGAAGATTGAACTTGAGACCTTTGATCTCGTGAATGATTAGTTTTTATATCATCAACTGACTGATTGAACTATTTCTAGTTGTCATTATACCCTGATATTTACAATTATCATACGTTGATTTTATTGTTAGAATGTTGATATTTCAGTTATATGTATAGGTTAAGTTAACATAATAGGGATTAATATTGAACTTACCTTAATTGTTTTATTTTGTAGTCTCATCTTGTTAAGTGCACGTATTGCTCGTTCAGCATCGGAAGCATCTACATAATTCACAAATCCATAACCCAAACTTTGACCTAAAGTTATATTTTTGAAAGAAAAAAAATTGATGAGAATTCATTATCATTTTTAAATATTGAAAAACTGTAAATCAAATAATTGAAAATAAAATTTCTAGGATTCTAAGCAAAGATAGAGAGTGGCTAGCAATAGAATCCAGTCTGACGCACGTTTCGTCCTATTTGGGACTCATCAGATGAATGTAACTTCATTTCAGAGTTGATGTTCATTCTGGGACTCCAATTCAGTATTGTTCACTTCAAATACCACTTAGTTATTGAGTCCTAATAACCACTAGCCTGTATAATCGGGTGAAGTTGAAATTCACTTGGTATTGTTTACTTTAATCTTCTCATTGATGTTTAGGACTGCAAATGATCAGTTTCTTATTGGCATATGTACATCCTATTCAAATTGTCTAATTATTGTCTTAAATCACAAGTGATAAAACTAGATAGGCTATATCTAATACATTCAACTACTTAAGGTTTACATGTTTATTTTTTCTAAACATATTGCTCAGTTCGAAAACATTTTCTTTAATGGCACCAAGAAATTTATATATTTATATTCGATTGATCGTATCGAAAAGAATTGAGACCCATCTTCTGTTTATTTAAAGGAACTAGGGAAAAAAAGAGGACAGTAACATAAGTTGTCAGTGACCAATGATCAGAAGAAAAAAACACAGGCGAGACTATGATTTATAGATGAACCAATCAGATTTAAGATGGCAGATCTAGGCGCGAAATTCATTTTGTTAAATATCATTTTGACATTATAACTGATGTCAGTTCATCATAGACACTAAATCTAATCCTTAAGCCTAACGTTCATTTATAAATCCTAATTCCTCACATTAATTTTTAACCACAGGGAATAGGTAAACATTTTCAAAACCACTTCAGCATCGCTCAAAGGTCGTCCATTTTTAGGTCGCGATAAGCATACTGAATGGTAACTTTTGAGATCCATTTATGGACCAATACTATGAGTACATTCTTGTCGTGTAATTGTTATGTAACTATACTGTTCATATTCATGTCCCTCTTATTATGAGTTTTATTTTGACCTATGAACTATTATTATACGATTTACCATTCTTGAGTTATACCCAGTATATTAATTACTACCTCCCTCATTCACAGCCACATTTGGCCAGATCTTGTACAGATGTTGTTTCCTATTTTATTGGTACGATGTGGTCTATCTGGTTCATATATAAACCCAGTATATTTGAAATGAATGATTCATATTGCAGAGGTTGCGATTGGTGTTCTGGATTTAACTGGCTGGGCTAGACACAAAACAAGACCAATCAGGACTCTAGATTGCTCGTACGTGTTTTATGTGTCATTGGTTCGATCGATAATTCACTGCTGTCTACTTCGCGGCATTGTTACATTATTACAATAAACAGGGCACACATGTTCACAAGTTATAACATTCATAAATTATAGTCTCGTCAAAAACAAACAAGTTATATAAGTTAGTTATATAATATACTTTTGTGGGCCAAGGTAATTTTACATTGGTTTTCAGGAGAACCAGACATCATCCGGACTTTCACGCGACAACCCAAACAGTACAGCTCAACCCCGTTTAGCAGGGGAACAAACGGAAAATGATTACAGAATTTCTTAGAAAAAAAAGTTTTTTCTTTTTTTTAGTTTGTTTGTAATTATTACCTGTTAATTTATCACGTATTAATTTACAACTGGCTAACTTTCCAATTTTTGAAAATAATATTCTCATTTCTTCTTGTGACATTGTTTGCGGTAAATAATTCACAATTAAATTTGTTCTATTTTCATAATTATCACATGATATTTCATTCATTATTGTAGTTTTATCTAATTCATTAGGACTTGTAGATTGTTGAAAATGACCATAGTTATTATTATTATCATTATTGTTGCTGTTGTTGTTGCTATGGTTACTATCGTTGTTATTCACAGTATCATCTATAATGATATTAGAATTATGAATGATTTGTGAACATGGTGTAAGATCATTGTTAATTTTTTGAATTTTATTATTCATATACATTGAATTGGAATTAGTTTGAGGTGGATTAGTCATTTCTGAAAATAAAAATAAAATAAAATAATAATGATTGAAAAATATATTTAGTTATAATTGATTGATCACTAGGTGGTGAACATGAAGAGTCCACCTAGAAGAGTTGGAAAACCCTAATTCCAAACCAATGGTGGTGCACATGGGTTCAAGTAATCTGAAAGAACAAATGGCGTATGAACCAATTATTGGTCACCGGCTACCATGGGACTGCATCTCCTGACGTTGCCGCATTGCCTTATGGATTAGACCTTTAGATCGAAGGCTCCAGGTGTGGTCTTCTAAGAAAACTACCTGCTTTGGTTTGAGAACCCGGGCAGTATTCCAGCCCTCACATAAATTTAGTGCCTCCTTGTACCAATGTTTATGTGTTTAAATAAATAAATAAATAATAAACAGTGCAGATCGAATCCTATCGAACAAGTTGCAATGTGGCCACTAGTCTAAGTGACTTGACTTTGAGTGCACTATGTTGAGATGTGATGGTGGTTGGGGGTGGTCAACAGGAAACTCTGGACATATATTTCGTGCTATTTCGCATTTGTCAAGAGGTCAGAAGCGTCTCGAATAGCTCAGTGATACTGTCTCTGATTGTGAAGCTGAGTAACGCGGGATCGAATCCATCAGGGAGCATCAATTCCCTCAAGATTACAGGTACACCTTGCTGATGAGTGCCAAGTAGCACGAAACTTAGGTTCAGGGTATCTGGTTGACTACCTCCAACCACCATCTTATATAAACATGCTTACTATTAAATGATAAAATAGTATTGTAAACAATTCAATGATTATTTCTTTGAGAATGATGATGAGTAATAGGAATTTCAATAATTTTAAGAAACTCTAAGATGTGGATACATTCATTCTAATAGAACGAAACACGACGTTTGGATTTCATTTCTGTTTATCATACATCACTGATTGGAAATGCTTGTACACTATTGTATAGGTGGTCTGTTTGGATAGGCTTATATAGATATTTTAAAACAGAGAAAATTCTTAGTTGATTTGGATGGATTCCATGGTTTTATCTAAAAATTTCTTCGTTTTTATGAATATATGTATTGCTCACATTCTCATCGATCAACTTAAAAGGATTTTTATGTTCATCTCTTTTTACAATAAACAATTACAATTAATGACATTTGGTTTCTCTATTAAAGCTTCTGTAATTAACTAAATCTTTTCTATCATCCGATAAGAATAAATCACATAGTCGGGGACTCATTCTCGATTGTGTGGTGGTGACTATCTCCGTCTGCCACATGGAAGGCCCGGGTTCGATTTCCGATCGAGGTGTTGGCTTTCCAATACGAATGTCAAGACAGTCCTAATATACGGAGCTGAAGCTTGGATAACTACTACAATCATCACCAAGAAGGTACAAGTACTTATAAACAATTGTCTACGCAAGACACCCAATATCCATTGGTCGGATGCCATGAGCAAGATCCTATCATGGGAGAGAACAACGCAGCTTCCTACTAAAAAGGAAATTAAGAAAAGACGTTAGAGGTGAATAGGAAACACATCGAGGATATCATCAAACAGTATCACGAATCAAGCTCCAACTTGGAATCCCAAAGGAAAACGAAAAAGAGAAAGGCCAAAGAATACGCTACACCGGGAATTGGTAGCAGATATGAAAAGGATGAATAGCGACTGAAAACAAGTGTAAACAATTTTCCAGGATAGAGTTGGTTGGAGAATGCTGATAGTCGGCATATGCTCGTCGACGAGGGGTAACAGAAGTAAGGAAGGAAGGAAGGCGGAGGTTCATCTAACAGCACAGTTAGTAGCAATTTAAACGAAAATATATATGGTAGTTTCCCAGGAAGTTAGGTTTGAACAATGTAAATTAACCCTGTTCTCATTTAACGAAATTCTCATTACAGTTTTCACTAAATTGAATAAGCATTTTACATATCTTTACTTCCATATTTAGTATTACCAATACTGTCCTAACTGAAAATACTTGTCCTCATCAATAAAATGAATCTAAAGTATTAATTAGTAATTTCTTATGAAAATTATTCATTACTTAATCATTAGTTAGCAAAATTATTTTAAACTCTGTGTTTGTACCTAACAGTTTTTATTACAAATCTGATTAATTCGTCAACAAAGTATAGTTTCATTAGATTTTCAACTAAATATCGGCTAAGTTCACCTCATTTCACAAGCAAGTGGCAATCAGGACTCAGTAGCTAAGTGGATAACGTGATGACGTTTGAAGCGAACAGTATTGGGTATGAGTCCTAGAGCGAACATGAACTAAAGGATGCAGGTACATTCACATGACGAATCCCAAATAAAACGAAACGCGCGTTCTGGATCCCACTGTTTACCACTTGCCATCTTTGTTTAGAATGCTTATGAATGAAGGCAATATCAAGGTAATCCGAAAAGGATGCATATATGCAAATAAGAGACTGATCATTCGCAGCCCTAAACATCAATGAGAAGATTCAAGTAAACAATACCAAGTGAATTTCAACTTTACCCCATTGCACAAGCAAGTGCCTATCGGGACTCAATAACTAAGTGGATACCACTATAGCGTTTGAAGTGAATGATACTGAATTCGAGTCCCAGAATGAACATCAATTCCATGATGCAGACACGTCCAGTTGACGAATCCAAAATAAGATGAAACACACATATCCTTCATTTCATTACTAGCCACTATCTATCTTTGCTTATAAATATCACCTATGTTACTTAAATGCGAATACTTTATAAAAACTATCCATTTAAATTAAATTCATTCTTAATTACAACAATGATTTATTGCTGAAATGTACAATTAATAATGTCAGTTATTATTTCATCTGTTTCATTTTGTTAAATGTTAAAATGAAACAAACAACAACAAAAAAAGAAAAAAGAAAAAAAGAAAAGAAAAAGGGAAGAAATAAACAGAACAAGGAAATATTTCTTTCCATTCAATTTATCATCGTTATTAATTCTACATTCATTGATGTATATAAATAATTATAATAAATGTTAAACTAAGTAATTAATAGAAGGTTGAAATAATTAATGAAAATTAAATTAATTGAAAATGTAATTGAAAGGTCATTTTCTAATTTTATATCTGAATAATAATTATCAGAATGGGTTTTGTGGAGAGTTTTAGAAATTACACAGGTTGAAATCATGAGTCAGTTGAAGCTAGACCACCATTGAGAACCTGGAAGCACTGGACGGCCGTTTCGTCCTGGTATGGGACTCCTCAGCAGTGCGCATCCACGATCCCGCACCAAGCGGGGCTCGAACCCAGGACCTACTGACTTCGCGCGCGAGCACTTAACCACTAGACCACTGAGCCGGCATCCAACGGTGTTAATGTCTAACTTCAACCAATCCACGAAGTTGCGCCACCGTACACCATTGTCTTCAGTGAGTTGTTATCTCACAACAGACCGGTTGAACTCCACTGGTAACGGCTTCTCACTAGAACTTCGGGAGTTTTTCCTGAAGTCAGTCACTAGTGAGCAGATGATTATTATCAGAATGGGTTTTGTGGAGAGTTTTAGAAATTTCACAGGTTGAAATCATGAGTCAGTTGAGATAGTAACACAATGAAGACAATGATGGATTGATTGAAGTTAGACATTAACACAATTGGATGCTGGCCAGTTCAGTAGTCTACAGTTTAAGTGTTCACGCGCAAGGTCGATAGCTCCTGTGTTCAAATCTCGTGAGACGAGATCGTGGATACACACTGTTGAGGAGTAACACAATAGGACGAAAAAACTGTCCAGTGCTCCCAGGTTGTCCATGGTGGCCTAACTTCAACTGACTCGTGATATCAACCATTAGAATTACTATAATATCCACAAAACCACTTTTGATACTAATTTTCACTTTATTTATCAGAATGGGGATTTGTGAAGATTGTAATAATTTTTTCAATAGTTGAATTTATGAATTCTGATCTAAGCCAGATCAACATTGAAAACTTTAAAGTATTAGATGATTGTTCCATTCTAGTGTGAGACTCTTAAGAAGTACTTGTTCACGATCCCATATACGGGACTCGAACTCAGGACTTTTGGACTCATACGTGAATACTTAACCTCTGAACTATTGAACCGATATCCAACAATGTTAATGTCAAACTTCAATAGATTCATAATCTTATGAAATTCAAATTTTCAAAATTTTCACTTAATCAATACCAAGAAGTATCTAGGAATGAAAGGGTAACAATCCATCCTGTATCCCTTATTTCGATATTTGTAACTGTTGATTCTCGATTTTAAAAAAAAACTATTATTATGCATAAATACAGATATATAAGCTGTTATCTGTTCTATAATAAAATACATATTAGTAGACTTATGAATTAAATACTGACTAAACAACAACAATGTATGCATTGTTAGTTAGTTTAATGAGTATCTGTCTAAAGAAATTGAATATCAACACAAAAGCTAAATAGAAACATTAACTTTAGTGAGAAAAAAGTACTGAAAAGAAATCATAATGACATATTTTTTATTAACTTTTATTAGTTATCTTGTCTGCGCAAGATACTCAACATCCATTGGCCGTATACCATCAACAACAGTCTACTGTGGGAGAAAAAAGACAGATTCCAGATGAAGAGGAGATTAGGAAAAGATTTTGGAAATGAATACAACATACATTACACAAATCACCAAGTTGCATCATGAGGCAAGTCCTAACTTGGAATCGTGAAGGGAAGTGGAAAAGTGGAAGGACAAAGAATGCATTAAGTCGAGAAATACAATCAGATATGAAAAGAATGAATAACAACTGGAAAGAGTTGTCCAGGACAAAGTTGTTTGAAGAATGCTGGTGGGCGGTCTATGCTCCTCCACGAGGAGTAACAGGCGTAAATAAGCAAGTAAGTAAGTATTAGTTATTAGACACTGTTTGTTAATGTTTTAAGATAGTTACTGGCTAAATTCATCTCACGTTACCATGAATTTCCTTTGAAAAACTGTTCTACATGTAGTTATGTCCGTTCAAGAAATACTCAATTAAGGTTTGAAAATTTGGTGAACTAAAAAAGGCGTTGTTAATAAACGATTTTGATGCGTATCATCTATTTCTAATTGTGTAAAAATGAGATAATGATAAGTGAATTTAAACTTCGCATCATTGCACAAGCAGGTGGCTATCAGGACTCATTAGCTAAGTGGATAACGCAATGACGTTTGAAGTGAACGGTGCTGAGTTCGAGTCCCGGAGCGAAAATCAACTGTGATGCAGGTACATCCATCTGACGAGTCCAAAATAGGACGAAACGCGCGTCAAACTGGATTCCACTACTAACCACTATACATTTTTGCTTAAAAAGCTTGTGACTTAAAGCTATATCGAGGCAACCCAAACAGGACGCACATATGCCAACATAAGGCTGATCAATCGCAGTCCTAAATAACAATGGGAAGATACAAGTAAGACAACACTAAGTGAATCTGTCTGTTCTGGTCAATTTTAGATTTTAAAGCAATTATTCCCTTTTATAGGTTTCGATAGAACGGTGAGAAGATGGAATTGATCTGAAAAGTGTGATTTGATCGCGCTATACATTTTGAACAATCTGGTCACACACATATACTTGTCAGGCTATTTTATATGAAAATTAATAAAGGTAAATTAAATGAAAGTTCAAGTAAAAAGTAACCAAGATATGAGAAACATTCTTTTACATCGTATAAAAAGAATAAATAATTGTCGCGTTATCTTAGGCCATAGAATGACTTAACGATTACCAGGGTAAATTCAAGGTTACGACAAATTGTTTTCGTACATATAAGGAGGATTTAAATTTATGAATAATCAAGGCTTCAATAAACTTAACAATTCGTCCTTGACAATTTCTATACAACGTTCTAAATGCTGTATTAATGTCAATTTTGTGCCTCATTTCAATTATATGTTTCGCTATCGATGAACATAGTTTTCTACCTCCCACATTGATCGGATCATTTGACAGTAATTGGTTTTGAGATTATTGATTGCTTATTGTGAAAATCCTGATAACCTATAAGATGACTAAGAAATGTTTAATTTATCAGATAGGTAATGTCTGTAAAGTTTAAAGACACATTTTAAAAATAAAAGTTGGTCGTAATCACAAAATAGTGTAAAGATCATATTATTAGACTGTTTACTATGTTTTTTTGGAATCATTGTAGTTCATTCATGATAAAATGAAGTTTACCGGTCTTTTGAATGTTGTACAGAATACTTAAATATTACAATATTATCAAAACTCCAAGTTAAAACTATACATAGAGTATATCTGTAAGAGTAATAAAGTGCTAGAAGATTATCAGAAGATGTAATTAAACATTTGAGAGAAGTTAGGGAATTCACTTGTAAGAGTTTAAACAGAAGTCCTACAAGTGGTCGGTCGCGGCCCGTACAGCTCAGCGGTAACGTCTCTGACTGTGAAGCTAGGTGACACAAGATCGAATACGTCAGGGAGCACCAGTTCCCTCAAGACTACAGGTACACCTTGCTGACAAGTGTCAAGTAGCACGAAACCCGGGTCCACGGTTTCCGGTTGACTACCTCCAACTACCATCTTATCTCAACATAGTGCACGCAATATTGAGTCACTTAGACTAGTGGTCATATTGCAATTTTGCCGATAGCATTTGATCTACACTAAGAACGACTTGACACACATGACATTGATCACCACCCAGTGAGAAGTACAAGTATATGTTTTTGGATTGAAAGTCGATGAAATCAACAGTGATAAATACTTTTAACTTAGTGAAATCACCCATACACTACTCTATATAATTAAACGTTTATTCGACTGACAAATATATAGAATATCTTGAAAGTGGTTTTATTTGTCATCCTCAACATAGAGATTTACGGAGATTGTCAAATTTTGTACATTTACATCAGAGACAGTCATCGAAAACTAGAAAATACAGGATAGTGGTTTCGTCCTAGTATCGAACTCTTCAGCATTGCTCATCCACAACCCTATAAAAAGTCAAGCTTAGAATCTTCAGACCTCACAACAAGAACTTAACAGTCATACAACAAATTGAACAACCAAATGTTTTAAACACTAACTATAATCAGTTTATAATTCAAAGTCAGTTTCATTCATTACCATTAGTTATTTTTCTCTACCATTCAAAAACAGTTATAAAACCGAAACATTATTGAGGTAGAGAAAAATAAGAACAATTAGTTGATAGGTAACAAATATTATGAAATTTATATATTTATATTATTTAAAAAAGATCACTATAGTAACTATGTATACTTAGTAACTGGATTCATTTTCCTTTTTAACTAATTGCCTTCAACAAAATGATTCCTTATATTTTTATATTTCAAAATTAGATAGATATTTCAATATTGAATCAATTTGATGACGTAATTCTGTAGTTTTAAAATTTTATTTTCAATAGTGGAAAATGAAAACTATGCAAAACTTTGTAGTCTACAGAGAGAAAAATACATTTCAATAGTTGAGATCATGAGTTAATTGAAGTTAGGCCACTCCCAGAATTCCCTCACGAAGCTAGTCACTACTGAGTACATGGTAATTATCAGTATAGGGTTTTGGAGATTATTAAGCTTTTCGTGGACTGGTTGAGGTTAGACGTTAGTACCGTTGGATACCGGTCGGCTCAGTGGTCTAGAGGTTAAACATTCGCGCGCGAGACTGAAGGCCCTGGATTCGAATCCCGCGAGTGAGATCATGGATGCACACTGCCAAGGAGGTGTCCCACAATAGGACGAAACAGCCGTCCAGTACTTCCAGGTTTTCAACGGTGGTCTAACATCCATCGGTTCAATCAAAAACATGAGTATTTATTTAGAACCTTCATTCAAACACTGTTTATCTGAATATATGCAATAAAAGAATGACTTATAGACTTCTTTAAATTTATATAAAGTTGAATAACTTTAAAGGCATTTTGTGTACTATTAATGAAATATCACCTTTCAGTTTAGAAGCTACAGTCAATTCACTGACATTAATCACCTTAGTAAATTTAAGTATACACTAATATAAATGAATACATATATTGTGTAGGACTGAAAAAAATCCTCTTTAAACTGTAACAGTATAATATGAAAAATAGTTGGTCAAATTGATATAAACTACAATTAAGTATTTTGCACTAGGAATCTCTGTACGTTTTTCATATTATAATAGAGAGAATAATGTCAAAAAAGGACAGTTAGCGTAGGTTTTTGGTCATAGCCTATTGATCAGTATGAGATAAACTATTGATGTTTGCTAAATATTAAGTTGAGGAAGCAAAATATGGTTAATCATGTTTTCATAATAATAATAAAGGCCGAAGTAACGATAACGATAGGAAGTACTTCTTTTGTACGCTCTTGTGGAGTAAAATACATTGGCTGTAACCAGCGCTCGCTTCCAATTCAGATACGGGAACACGTTCCAGTTTGATTCTACAAGGGCAAGAGGAAGGTTCTATACTTCAACACCTAATCGACTGTAATCATTCTACAGATCCACAGTTCCTTCAAATCTACCTAGATTTCTTTACATCCAACTCTTAAAAATAACTGAAGCTCTTAGCATGCATGAACACAAACCAGAACTTTGTGTACAATAGAAATACATCTTACCGTTATCGTTACCATGATCTTAATTATTATTATTATTATTATGTCTTATTTCTTCATTCAAACTAAACAGTTAATATCGATACCTTGTTATGATTATTTTAGATTTTGTACCATTTATCAACTTTCTTTACATACGGTGTACTTTATCAGTTTTCTTCTTTTGTTTTGGAGCCAATGTTCTGAATAATGGATTGTACTATCATAATTTTACAAAAAAACATGTGAATCAAGGTTGATCTTTCAAATCGTGAAAGGAATCATTAGCAAACTAACGGTTTATGAACAAAAGATTGGTATTAGCTGATGAACAATTAAAATAAAAGATTCGCTGAATACCTATCTGATTCTACCTTGCTAGGTTGCATAAAACCATGTAAATTTCAACTAAGAATTAATCATTTTATTGAAACAGCTAAATCATTACTGAAGTATATCGTAAAATATTGAGATTTCAGAATGTTTATTTATCAGTTCTACCATTGGATTTCAACTGTTATTATTCTGGCTTCGTTAATTATAAATATTCTAGTTTACTTTCAATATGGAATTAATGGTGTATACTGTTCTTGATAATAATACAAAGCTAAAACTAAGATCGGCGAACCAATCAGGTATAACATACCAGGTCTCAGATTCTGGCACGAAATTCACTCATTCATTTGGCTAAACAGAGTTTTGGCATTATAGCTGATATCAGTTCGTGTTGAAAACCTTAAATGTTTGGCATACAGATGTCTGTATTAGTTTAATGTCTTTGTATTCCTTTTCTGAATTTTATGCGTTTTCTTATTATCAGAAGGGGGTGTGTGGAGATTTTAGTAATTTTTATCGTTGAATTCATGAACCAATTAAAGCTAGACCAGCATGGAAAACCTGGGTGTATTGGACAGCCGTTTTTTTCTAGTATGAGACTAAGCAATTCACATTCATGATCCCACACACAGTACTCAAACCCAGGACCTATAGGTTTCGCGCACAAACGCTTAACCTCTAGACCACTAAACTGGCCAGCATTCAACGATGTTAATGTCTAACTTCAACTAATCCACGAAATTGAGCCACTGTCCAACACTGTCTTCAGTGAGTTACTATGTCACAACAAACCTGGTTGGACTCCACTGGTCACTCCTCACTAGAACTCCAGGATGTACCTCTTGAAACCAGTTAGACGGGTGTTTTGTACAGATCTTAGTATATTTAGATTAATGACAGTGAGGTACTAAAAAGTGTACCTTTACAATAATTCAAGCATAATTACATATGAACAAATATTGAATGTTAATCTTACAAAATAGATAAACAGAAGATTGACAGTCATATGATTATGTACTGATATAAACTAAAATGTTAAAGAACATCATTATTTTATTATAATTTCGTTCTTCAATGTTACTTACTTACTTACCTACGCCTGTTACTCCCAATGGAGCATGGGCCGCCGACCAGCATTCTCCAACCCACTCTGTCCTGGGCCTTCTTCTCTAGTTCCATCCAATTCTTGTTCATTTTTCTCATGTCTATTTCCATTTCTCGGCGTAATGTGTTCTTTAGTCTTCCTCTCCTCCTTTGGCCTTGAGGATTCCATGTGAGGGCTTGTCTTGTAACGCAGTTGGGTGCTTTCCTCAATGTGTGTCCTATCCACTTCCAGCGCTTCTTCCTGATTTCTTCCTCCGCTGGGATCTGGTTTGTTCTTTCCCACAGTACGTTGTTGCTAACAGTGTCCGGCCAACGGATCCGAAGTATTTTGCGTAGACAATTGTTAATAAACACCTGTATTTTCTGGATGATGGCTTTCGTTGTTCTCCAGGTTCCTGCCCCATATAGTAGAACTGTCTTGACATTTGTATTGAAAATCCTGACCTTGGTGTTGGTTGACAGTTGCTTTGAGTTCCAAATGTTCCTCAGTTGTAAATATGCTGCTCTTGCTTTGCCGATCCGCGCCTTCACATCTGCATCAGATCCACCGTGTTCATCAATGATGCTGCCCAGATATGTAAAGGTTTTTACATCTTCCAAATCTTCTCCGTCAATTGTGATTGGATTGGTGCATGTTGTGTTGTATAGGAGAATCCTACTTTTCCCTTTGTGTATATTGAGACCTATTGCTGCTGAGGCTGCTGCTACACTGGTCGTCTTCTTTTTCATTTGTTGTTGCGTGTACGATAGAAGAGACAGATCATCTGCGAAGTCTAGATCGTCCAACTGCATCTTAGATGTCCATTGTATCCCGCGTTTCCCTTCAGACGTTGACGTCTTCATGATCCAGTCGATCACCAGGAGAAAGAGAAAGGGTGAGAGTAAGCAACCTTGCCTGACACCGGTCTTCACTTCGAACGACTTTGTCAACTGTCCTCCATGCACAATTTTGCAGTGTAATCCATCATATGAGTTCTGTATTATATTGACTATCTTCTGAGGCACGCCGTAATGTCGAAGAAGTTTCCATAGTGTTGTTCTGTCCACGCTATCAAATGCCTTTTCGTAGTCAATGAAGTTGATGTAGAGTGATGAATTCCATTCAATTGATTGCTCCACAATGATCCGTAGAGTTGCGATTTGGTCTGTACACGATCTATCCTTACGGAATCCTGCCTGTTGGTCACGAAGTTGGGCGTCTACGTAGTCCTTCATCCTGTTTAACAATACCCTGTTGAAGACTTTTCCTGGTATTGAGAGAAGAGTGATGCTCCTGTAGTTATCACAGTTGCTGAGATAGCCTTTCTTCGGTATTTTAATCACAAGTCCTTCTTTCCAGTCTGTTGGTACTTGTTCCTCATCCCAAATCTTATTGAAGAGAATGTGGAGTATCCTTGCAGTTGCCGCTACGTCTGCTTTTAGTGCCTCTGCTGGGATATTGTCCGGTCCTGCTGCTTTGCCACTCTTGATTTGTCTGATGGCCATTCTGATTTCTTCAATTGTTGGTGGGCTAACATTGATTGGGAGGTCCGTGGGTGCTGCTTCGATGTTGGGTGGGTTCAGTGGAGCTGGTCGATTCAAGAGTTCTTTGAAGTGTTCTACCCACCTGCTTTGTTGCTCTTCAATGTTGGTGATTACCTTGCCTTCTTTGCTTTTCACTGGTCGTTCTGGTTTGCGGCGATTTCCAGAGAGTTTCTTTGTCGTGTCACGCAATTATCTCATGTTTCCTTCTCTTGCAGCCTTTTCCGCCGTCGTTGCTAAATCTTCCACATATTTACGTTTGTCGGTTCTGATGCTCCTCTTCACCTGTTTGTTTACTTCTGTGTATTCAGCTTGTGCCTTGGCTTTTTCTGCTCTTGTTCGGCTGGTATTGATTGCTGCCTTCTTGTTCCTCCTTTCTTGAATCTTATCCAGTGTATCAACAGTGATCCATTCCTTGTGATGGTGCTTCATGTGGTCCAGGACCTCATGACATGTTGAAGTGATTGCCTCTTTGATCCCCTTCCAGTTGCTCTCCATAGTAGTTCATTCTCCATTGAGTAGATCATGAAAGGCCTGGAACTTGTTGCTGAGGTCTATCTTGAATTTGTTGAGTTTGTTAATATCCTGAAGAAAGGCCGTATTGAATTTTGTGATATTGTCCGCCCCGCTGTCCAGTGTTTCTTGAGTTTCAATCTTCAACATAGTTCATACTTATAACTTATAGTAAAGATGATGTCTTTTAACTACTCATAGTTCAGTAATCTTTACATCAAACCTTTATCAGTTCACAGTGTTACATTGTTATCACTTACTTTAAAGATAATATCATCAAATGAATATTTCTACTTTAATATAAGAAGGTAATCATTTTAAGAGTTAATGTTGCATAATTTGTTTGTTTAAAAGCAATAATCCTGGTTCATTGAAATGAATAAATGATCTGTATTAATGTAAAAATAAGTCTCAATTATAGAATGAATTTTAAAAATAACTAGAGTAAAATACCTATTCCTTAATAGCACTAAAACTGATGTTTATTTTTAATAGTTGAGATCATGGGTCTAGTGGGTAAACGGTCGCGCGAGAGACTGATAGGACCTGAGTTTGAATCTTAAGAGGGGGCCGGGATCGTAGATGCGAACTGCTGAGGAGTGTCGCAATAGGACGAAACAACCGCCCAGTGCTTCCACGTTCTCCATGGTGGTCTAGCTTCAATTGATCCATGACCTCGACCGTTGAAATTACCATAATATCCGCAAAACACCGTTCTGATATTAATCAACATATGCTCATTAGTGACTAGCTTCAAGAGGTATATCCTGAAGTTCTAGTAAGAAGCAGTGATCAGTGAAGTTCAACCAGGTCAGTTGTGACATAGTAACTCATTGATGACAATGGTGGACGGTGGCGTAATTTCTTGTTTTGTTTGAAGTTAGATATTAATACCGTTGGATGCTGGTCGACTCAGTGGTCTAGTGATTAAGCGCTCACGGACGAGACTGATAGATCCTGGTTTCGAATCTCGCGGGGGGGGTTGGATGATGGTTGCGCACTGCTGAGAAGTTTCAAAATAGGAAGAAACAGACGTCCAATTCTTCCAGGTTTTCCATGGTGGTCTAGCTTCAACTGACTCATGATTTCAACCATTGAAATTATTATAACATTCACAAAACTCCTGATATTGATATTTATTTACCAATATAGATTTACGGAGATTATTGAGTTTATATTGATATCATGGATTAGTTGAACCTTGACATTAACATCGATGAATGTTGGGTCAGTAGTCTAGAGGTTAAGTAATTGCGCACGAAACTGAATATCTCGAGTTCGAGTCCATTTGATGCGGGATCATAAATGTACACTGCTCAGTTGTTTCATACTACAACGAAACGTCTATTGAATACTTCCAGTTTTTTCGATGATGCTCTAACATTAAACCATTCATGATATTTATTTGTTATTTAAATCAACAAAACAATAAGATTGTTTCGTACATTACAATCTTATCCAGATATTAATTATACATACTTGTAACATACACATAAATGTAAAACTGATTACATAAAAAAAGAAAATAGAAAGAAATCACCTTGTCAAATAATTTACAAGTATATAGTAAGTTAAACATATAAGATTTTAGGTTGGTAAAATTTCAATTCGATTTATGTACAATGTCAGTCATTGGATTAACAAAACCAATATATACCTATATACCATAAGATATAGACTAGGAATTATACACATAAATCAATACTTTGGGAGGGGGAAAGGGAAACAATCAATGGTTTAGATATATTACCACACAATGAATTCTTTGAATAATTACTAACTATCTAGCAATAATAGATCATTGTTTCATTGATATGTAGGATTACTTAGTTATTAAAAATTGAAATAGCTAAAGGGTATAAATATGATTGTAATTATTCTGTTTACTACTATGATATTCAAGTGGTTGTTAACTAGTATTTCTACACCTGCATTTATGCTTATTTATTAATTATAATCATTTATTTATTTAGTATGGGTAGATTTATAAGATCTATATATGTAAGCTTTTGAATACATGGTAACAACACCTGTTTCTTTTTGTAATAAGAAGAAAACTGAACAACTAGAAGAATAGAGGTAATTGAGAAGAAAAGACAATTGGTACAATCGTCTGATCATAAGAACTTTAAGTGAATGATATTGTTTTTATAGTTGAATTCATGAATCAATTAAAGGTAAGACCATCATGGAAAAACCTGGAAGTATTGGAATCACCATTTTTTAATCCTAGTATGAGACTCTTCAACAATGTGCATCTATGATCCTGACTCGTGAGAATCGAAACCAGGATCTATCAGTCTCGTCCGTGAGCGCTTAATCACTAGACCACTGAGTCGACCAGCATCCAACGGTATTAATATCTAACTTCAAACAAAACAAGAAATTACGCCACCGTCCACCATTGTCATCAATGAGTTACTATGTCACAACTGACCTGGTTGAACTTCACTGATCACTGCTTCTTACTAGAACTTCAGGATATACCTCTTGAAGCTAGTCACTAATGAGCATATGTTGATTAATATCGGAAGAGTGTTTGTGGTTATTATGGTAATTTCAACGGTCGAGGTCATGGATCAATTGAAGCTAGACCACCATGGAGAACGTGGAAACACTGGACGGTCGTTCAGTTTTATTATTTTATACATATCCGTTCCTGTACTCTATATAGGAAGTAGGCAAATGAATGATTTCTACATGTATCACATTAAACATCTAAGCTATTAATTCATTGATAGATTATATATATATAAATGATTTAGGTTTCGTTAAAATGTTTGTCTGATAAGTAACTAGTCTTTCTTTAAAGGTGGTAGTATACCTAAGTTAAATAGCATTAAAGTTTGAAATGATAGCTTGTGCATTTTTAAACTGATTCGAGTTAGGATAAGAATCTTGAGCTAAAATCCGAACTTATGCATATCTGATGGGATTGATATGATATAAGTAGAGATGAATGGTGGCTAACAGTGCGTTTCTCCCCATTTAGGACACGTCAGCTGCATGTGCCTGTATCTCAGAGTTGATATTCACTTTGGGACTCGAACCCAGTATCGTTCACTTCAAACACCATCGTGTTATCCACTTAGCTATTTAGTCCTGATAACAATTATATAGAAGATTAAATTGTATTCACTGTTACGTATCATATACTTAAAGCATACTACAACACAAAATAATGATTTAAGTTAAACTAGGCACATTGAAATTCAGTATGATACTTATTCGCTATATTCTAAGCACATAACTCTTATATGTTTTAATGATAGTTTTGAGGTTCAATTCATTTGATGCCTTAATTATGATAGACATAGATTTTAAACAATTACGGTGATTATTGTTAATGACCACTTCATAGAGATGAGAGTGAAAATGATGTTTAAATTGGGGAATTTCATGTATTTAAATTGTATTTGTGACTAAATAGCAAACACATGGTCATGTTCATTTGTTAATTTTATAAATAATCAAACATAGTGGGTTTTGTGGGTTCAAGTTTAAACAAATGACATGTGCACAATGCTAACGATAGGATAATTAAAAGTATACTTTCCATCTTTCTAGGTTTCTAATGGTTTCTTAAATAATATTGATGTATAGAAGAATCTTGAATACAAATGTCATGATAGTTCTACTGTACTCATCTGAAACTTGGAAAACTACTACAATCATCATCAAAAATGCACAAGTATTTATAAACAATTATCTATGCACGATATTCAATGTCCGTTGTCCAGATATCATTAGCAACAGTCTACTGTGAAATAAAACAAATCAGCCCCCATTTGAAGAGGAAATTATGCAAAGATGTTCGAAGTAGATAAGACATACATTTTGGGAATCATCAAACTACAACACAAGACAAGTGCCAACTTGTAATCCTGAAGGGAAATGAAATGGCAACTGGAAACAAGTGTAAAGGATTGACCAGTACATAGTTGGACTAGGAATACTGGTGGGTGAAATACGCTTCTCGACGATGGGTATCAGGTGTAAGTAAGTAAGTAAGTAAGTAAGTAAGTGAGTAAGTAAGTAAGTAAATAAGTAATAGAAGAACTTAAGCACCAAGAAGTTCTTTAAATCTTGCATTATTTCTTAGTTGTGCAGAAAGAAAAAAATGTAGTTCTTCTAATACTATTGCGGTGTGTGCTACTTGTATTGACATAAGTAGTATATGATGTTAGTCGTGAACAGAAGGTCTGACAGCAGAGAGATAAGAGAATCGAACAGTAAAGAATGGAAACAGAATGCAATTTGTATGGAAATGCAAGAACAATGGAGTCTGAGTCATTTTGAGACAATCGATGGACATTTTGTAAATTACGTATTTACTTTATGATTGTTAGATTTTATTAACAAGTCCTGTAGTTTTGTGTTGAATACATTCGATTGTTCCCGCTGGTGTTCTTGTTCACTACACTATGACTTAACTTATCAACATCAAGCGTTTTTTCACTGATTATTTATTCTCTTTTGTTAAATTATAAAATACTTCAGATTTATATTATACAATTAAGAATGAAAATATAGATGAGATTATAATTTATGAATGAACTAATCAGGCATAACATAACAGGTCTGAAATTTCGGCGCGAAATTCATTCATCTATTTGGTTAAATAGAGTTTTGGCATTATAGCTAATGTCAGTTCTTAATGAAAACCCGAACCATCAACTGTAAGTCCCAATTCTAATTCCCTAATACTACTTTATAACCCTTATTTAGTCCATGTTATTAGGTGAACCCTCTCAAGGTTACTTTTATGTCGTTCAAAGATCATTCATAGTATCACCATAATATATTGTTATACTTTACAGTTTATTAATGTATTCAACATTTTGATTAGGTAACTTTCAAAACTTTCTATCTTTTCTTTTTCTTCGAAATATGAACATACTAATATGTGAGCAGATTCTAACAACATTACAGACCTATTTTTTCTTAAGAAAAAACTAAGTTTACTACTAGTGTATGCATATTATTAAATCATTAAAAGGGGGTGTACAGTTACGAAATGGAAATTAACCTGAAAACACATTGTATACACCCATATATATATATTGTATAAACGTGTACTATTATAAGTTTTGTTTCTCCCCCTCCCCCGATAGTTTCTTAAAACAACAGTCTCTTTTTATTTGTCTCAATTCATTTTGATTGAGACTCTTTCATAACCTTAAAAGAAACTTTATATGTAAAAAAGTGAACAAACAGTTTTCATTTCTTTTCTTTTCTAAAAAAGCATATTATTAAGCAATTCTACCTATATGGAAGAACATTTGAAAGATAATGAAGTATAGACGAAAATAAAGAAGAAATAGTAATGAGATAGTGGAGAAGATTTGTAGCTCAGGCAGATGATTTTGATGGAGTTTTGTCCCTTAAGCTGGATAGTTTGGTCGTGGAGCTTTCATCGTTCTTCTGAACGACATCATCAGCAAAAACTTCAGGTGGAAGAAATAATGATTAAACATTAGGAAAGTAAAGGTTGTTTAGAAGATTAACCACATAATGTTATGAAAACAACATTTAAGAAAGAAAGGAATCACTAATGAAATTGGTGAGACTATAATTTATGGATGGTCTTTGAAAGACGCAGATTGTCCACCCAATAACTAGAACCAAATGAAGGTTATAAACCAGTGTGAGGATTGAGGATTATGATTTATAGTTGATAGTTAAGGTAAAGGAATTAAATTTCGGGTTTCCATCATGAACTGATATCACCTATAATGCCGAAACTCTATTTAGCCAAATGAATGAGTGAATTTCATGCTAGAATCTGAGACCTGATTGGTTCAATCATAAATTATAGTCTCACCATTTCTATTTTAAAGATCCAAATAAATAAGGCAGACTTTGACTAAATTCAATAAATTTAGTTAATTACTGATTTATTATGGATTGATTAAAACGTGAAAAGAAACATCTAGATGATTGTAATTAAACATTTCTATTTAGTACATATGGCTTTGTATACCTGTTATTCAGTTTTTAGGCTACTATTCATCAATATTCAAATACAATCAAATTAATAGTAGAAAATTATCGAAATTACTAACTGTGGTTAGTTTGCCAAATAGAGTAATTATCGATGAATATCGTTGATCAGTTTAATTTTTTTTCCCTGATGACTTGTTTCACAGTACAGGTTAAGGCTATATGATATGTCACTGATTGGAATCATGAGTCAATTGAAGCTAGACCACCATGGAAAACTTGGAAGCACTGGACGGCCTTTTCGTTCTAGTATGGAACTACTCAGCAATATGCATCCACGATCAGTAGAGGGTTTTGTGGAGATTTTAGATTCGAATCTCGCGTGCAGAATCGTGAATGCGCATTGCTGAGGAGTCCCATACGAGGACGGAACGGCCGTCCAGTGCTTCCAAGTTTTCCATGTTGGTCTAGCTTCAATTGAATCACGATTTTAATCAGTGAAATTTCTAAAATTTCCACAAAACCCCTTCTGATGTATGATATTTACCTTAAAGCTAGTTATTATTAGATTATATCACTGAATGCAAATTTTGTACAATGTATGTCTGATCTTCATTATGCTAGTACTACTATTATTATTTGTGACTTTAAGGCGGCTTATTATCACGTGATTTATTCGCCAATCGAAATGCGACTTATATAATTTTAATACCGTGCCAAACCAATAACATTCGACCGGTATGAGCAGCCTAGCGCCTTTATTGATCCTTTGTACTTCTAGCCCTTCCAATTGAGTCCAGAACACCGGTACCCAGCTTCCATCATGCGAATCATCTACTTCAAACATATTTGGTTTATAAATCATCCAAACAGATCACATCACACTATAAACTAGCAAATAACATTAATACAAGATTGAGTCAAAGAGTGGCTGTGAATATGGGAGACTGTAATCAATAAACAGTGTAATTTGAGAATATTAAATCGTATCGTATTAGTCTGTACGTTAAAATGAATCTTATAATGAGAGGAATATAGATATACGCAATCTAGTTACTGAATAATTATACAATAAGAATATATACATATATATCTATATATATATAATATTAGTACAGGTGAATGATTTTGGTGGAGTTTTGTTTTCTGAGCTGGATGGTTTGATTATGGAGCTTTTATCGTTCTTCTGAACGACATCATCAGCACAAATCTCAGGTAGAAGGTAGACTTCTACTATTGATGATATCGTTCAGAAGAACGATGAAAGCTCCACAATCAAACCATCCAGCTGAGAGAACAAAACTCCACCATAATATAAGTTCATTAATAGTTCACAGAAGTTACCAGTAATTTAATCTTCATTAGGATATAACATTATTATTATTATTATTATCACTACTACCTATTTAATCATACTTGTTGTTAATCACTATTGTTTTTACCATGTTTTCTCTAAAATAGGAAATAACTTTTACCATATGTTTTCATTTTGTTATTATTTATGTGTTCATTTTCTATGGTAACTTTTTATGTTGGTGTCAGTGTTGTTGTGAAATTTTTGTTGTTGATTATTCACCAGACTGAACTGAATAATTGATCTAGTCAACTTTACTTCTTTCATAAAAAAAGTAATAATAATAATAACAAAAGCAGTCAAATGAGATGGCGAAGAAATGAACCTTGCTAGTCAATATAGGCGGTTGCAGAGATTAGACCGATCATCCACTTTGTTGTATTTGATCAACTTAGGTTCTATACTCGAAGCTTACCTTACCACTCAGGCTACCCGATGTGTATACTTATGTCTGAGAATTATAGACTTATGTAGTTCAAGTATATAGGTATATGCAAAGGGTACGCATACAGTATCGTACAAAGGAAATGTTAGGTTGTAAAACTGTCTGCTCTATGTCTAATAAAATCAGTAGCTTATCTATCAGGTCTAAGAGGTAGCAAATACTAGGGTGAGGTGACCAACAATCTCTCCTGAGAGATTTCTCATGCTTATGTGTGTGTCAGGAAATACTGGGGCGGTAGCCATGGTGTGAATGATGTGCATATAATGTGAAAGAGTCTGTCTGGTGTAGCTAATACGGTTTCTTTGGGAGTGGTGAACATCTACTTTCCCAGGTGGGTGAATAAACCTATGCTTATGCTATGGGATTCATGGAAAAAACGTATGTTTTACCGGTGTGTATGTAACGTATATTTGCTCACACGGTGTGTATACTTGAATGTATGTCAAGTGATACTAGGATGAAAGTGGACTATACATATCCAGGGCAAGCAAAATTCATGAACTTCTTTACTTGTTCTTTTGGTATGATAACATTATGAGGCGTTGAACTCCTGTTTCACCTCGGTATAGGAATACTCACTAGTGCGCATCCACAACCTTAAATACAGGAAATCAAGCATGAGACCTTCGTTCTGGCTCGTGAATGCATAACTTCTAAGCCAGCACCCAACAGTGTTAATATCTGACTTCAATCAATCCACAGTATTTCACGAATATCTTCTATCGTCTTCGATGGGTAGCCGTTTCACACCCGATACGGTTAAACTCCACTGATCACGGCTTCGCATTGAAACTCCGGAAATTTCCTCTCGAAGCTAGTAACTACTAGGGTTTTTCGAGATAGCTGAGTTTCACTGACCAGCGTCATTCAGTTTTGTAGGGTGTGAGACAGTTACTTATCGAAGATAGTCGCGCAATATTGTGAATTAATTAAAGTCAGATATTAACATTGTTGGATGCTTGCTGAGTGGTCTAGAAATTAAGCGTTCACGGTTATGGATGGATGCGCATTACTGAGAAGTCGTATACTCGAATGAAACGACCGTCCAGTGCTTCCAGGTTTTTAATAGTTGTCTAGTATTAATCTTTTCTTGAGTCTAGTAAAAATTTCTATTTATTCTCTGAAGAATTGGACTGCAATAAAGCGCTATATGTTATGAATTTAATTTTCTGTTCATTAGAATATCACAGATATATCATTATTTTTATTCTTAAAAATGTATTCTGTTAAATATTTTCGCTTCTCATAAAGAGTTATCATTTAAATCATATACGGGGTTAATATGATACTGTTCAAGTGAATACTTTAATATATATATATATATATATATATATATATATATATATATATATATATATATATATATATCTTATAAGCAAAGATGGATAGTGGCTATCAGTGGAATCCAGGAAGCGCGTTTCGTCCTACTTGGGACTCGTCAACTGGATGTATTTGCATCCCAGAGTTGCTGTTCACCCCAGGACTCGAACCCAGTACAGTTCGCTCCAAACGCCGTCGCATTATCCACTTATCTACTGGGTTCCACTTCTAGCTACTATCCATAATCGCTTAAAAAGCTTGTGACTTAAGGCTATATCGAGGCACCCAGCATAGGATGCACATATGACAACATGAGACTGATCAATCGCAGTCTTAAATTTCAATGGGAAGATGCAAGTAAAATAACACCAAGTGAATTTATATGTATCTTAGTTTCATGTATTACTGCATTTTTGACCAGATATTAGAAGATAGTATGGATAAACTGAATGATAACTTTTATCAAACTATAAACCAGATGGATTGTAAGATAATAATTTCTTAGTACGATATTTATCCATTGCAAATTGTTATAGAGATTAACGAGTACTATTTACCATAAACTAATATTAAGTGTTAAGAAAGAATTCATGATAAACAGGTGTTTAGTTTTAGTTTAAACTGTATTGTCCGAAGTTCTTAAGATGGTGGGGAAGATTTGTAGCTCAGGTACATGATTTTGATGGAGTTTTATTCTCTGAGCTGGATGCATTGATCATGGCGCTTTCATCATTCTTCTGAACGACATCATCAGCACAAAATTCAGGTAGAAGTCCGAAGTTCTAATGGAAATCTCTAATCTATGTAGAGTTAATCAAGTAGGAATGAGATTATAACATACAGGATACATTGAATGTGAATTACATCATATAACAGTGGTTAGATAATATTAATCATTGGAAACTGACCATTAGTCATAAAGTGTCGCTACTGAAGCAAGACTTCAAGGTTTATAATGTAATCTTATCTGATTTCCTTAATGTTTCTTACTGAGAAATTATAAAGGTATAGAAAATAATATATCAATTCCATTAATGTTTTATTTGTTATTTGGTTACTCTGAATAAGTGGTTTACATTAAGTTGCGACACATCAAAGATACAATTTCTCTTCTCATTGGGATATAACAAGAAAATATATTTACTGCTAATTCTCTACCCAGTGCTCAATTTATTTAAAACTCATTTGCATCAATGGTTTGAAATCAGGGTTTTCCGACTCCTCTAGGTGGACTGTCCGTATCCACGAGAAGACAGTGAGTAGGAGTTCCCTATCAGTAATTGTATGCATTTTGATCATGTGAGAACATTTCAAGAAGGAAAGAGAGAGCTGACTCTCCCCAACTTTAGCTGTACCACGACATTTAGGAGCGAACTAACCTGTTAAGTTAAATGTTTGATAGTTCACTGTAATAACCGTACACCATTTTTTTGATAATACTTAATAATGATTATTTATAAACCAGGTTATATCTGTATTATTTTCTCTAGAGCTATGTTATCAATATTGCACAAGAATAAGTATAAATTTATCATATTTAATTGTGAGTATAACTTTGAAAAATGAATTAAAACCTCGTTTATCCTTCACAAATAAAGAAATGCGAAATAGTTATCAGTATAGGGGTTGTGAAGATCCCGTGAGCGGGATCGTGGATGAGCACTGCTGAGGAGTACTCGAATAGGACGAAACGGCCGTCTAGTGCTTCCAAGTTCTCAATGGTGGTCTAACATCAATCGGTTCATGATCTCAATCAAAAATGTAGATAGTATTGATAATTAACATTCCCTAATTCATTTGATATTTACATTACTAAATAAGGTATCATATTAATTTTCTATAATCAGTTTACAAATCTAATTTTCTTTTTTTTACTTTTATTTTTATGAACTATGTATTGACCTTAAGTATAAATAGAAAAGAAAAATGACCTATATTTCATATATTATTTTATATTTAATCAAGTTAGTTGATTAGTAGTTAGAAAGTTTAATTTTATTCCATGTTAACTAGTTTCATGTTGATACGTGCTTAATATTATGAAGTCGGTAAAATAGTTTGATCTGTTATATGATGTAAATCATAGTGGTTATTAACAATAATTACTTATAACCGTTAAAATCAAGATTTATAATAGTTATATTGAGTTATTCAGTTAAAGATTGATTTTGACAGTTATTTTATTCATATCAGAATGGGTTTTGTGGAGATTGTAGTCATTCCAATGGTTAAGATTATGAGTCAATTGAAGCTAGAATACCATGGAAAGCCTGGAAGCATTGAATAGCTGTTTTGTTCTATTGTAGGACTCCTCCTTGGCAGTGCGCATCTATGATTCCGACCCTAAAGATTCGAACATAAGACATATCAGTTTCGCTCGTGAGCGATTAACCACTAGACTACTGAGTCGCACAATAGAATGAAACGGCCGTCAAGTGCTTCCACGTTTTTCTAAGGTGATCTAGCTTCAATCGACTCATGATCTCAACCATTGAGGTTATTTTATTCTGGATTATGAATAAACAGTGGGACTATAATTTATGGATGACATTTAAGCGACTTTAAAGTGACCTTGAGAACGTCCACCTACTAATTACGATCAAATAAGGGTTATAAACCAATGTGAAGAGTTAGAATTATGATTTACAGTTAAGATGATGGTTGGATGTAGTCAACAGGAAACCCTGGACCTGAATATCGTGCTACTTGGCACTCGTCAGCAAGGTATACCTGTAATCTTGAAGGAACTGGTGCCCCTTGACGGTTTCGATCCCGTATCACCCAGCTTCACTTGGTTTATAGCATTTGATCTGCACTAAGACGGACTTGACACACATGACATTGATCACCACCCAGTGATCAATCAATTGTGATTATGATTTACAGTTGATGATTAAGGTTAGAAATTAGATTCAGGGTTTTCATCACGAACTGACATTGACTATAATGCCAAAATGATATTTTATCCAAGACTTATTATTTTGTATTTGATTGGTTCATCCATAAATTATAGTCTTGCCAAATTGTATCAAAGAAGCTTAAATCTTATCGTAATGTTTTTTTTTCAATATTACTAGGTGATAGATAGTATGAACATTAAAATGTGATACATTCTTTATTTTTCTAGATACTATCGTGTAAGTAATACACTATTTACCGTCAAACTACAGATAAAATGATAGTTATAAAAGAAAACAAAAGGAAAGAAAGATCATTGTCAGAGAAATTTTACATAATGAGAATAGTATTATATTTAGATTATTACGGACGATAAATCTGATTTGGTATGAATTTGATTCCTTTCGAAAGAAAAACAAAACCCGGGTAGAATATTAGAAGATTTCAAATATGTGTGAGCTATTAAGTTATTGTGCTTGATTATTTTATAAATAGATTTTAGGAATGTGAATCGTTATAGTTTTGTATAAATTATTTATGAATATTACTTATTTAAACCTACTAGACTTCTTCGAGGAATATGGGCCACCCATCAATATTCTCTATCTAACTCTGTACTAGCTAATCATTTGCCATTCTTTCCAGTTGTTATTTAACTTTTTCATGGTTGTTTCCAATTCCTGATGCAGTGTGTTCTATGGTGTTCTACATTTGTGTTTTCCTTCAAGATACCAAGTTGGTGATTAACTCGTGATATAGTTCGATGATTTCCGATATGTACTATCCAAATACAACGTCTTCTTTAAAAAGAAACTGATTTGTTCTCTCACATAGTAGGCTGTTGCTCATGGCATCCGATCAACGGACACTGAGTATCTTGCATAGACAAGTGTTTACAAATACTCACACTCTCTTGATGATGTTTGTAGTAGTTCTTCAAGTCTCAACTTCATACAATAGAACTGTATTGAAATTCATATTGAAGATTGTGACTTTGATATTGGTTGACAATCGCTCCGAGTTCCATATATTATTCAATCGTAGGAATGTGGTGCTCGATCTGCCAATCCTTGCATTCACATCTGCATCACATCCTACACGTTCATCAATGATGTTAACTAGATGTGTGAATGTTTCCATCTCTTCCAGAGTTTCTCCATCAACTGTGATTGAGTTGGTGTTCTCTGTGTTGTGTTTCAGGATCTCAGTTTTCCCTTATGTATGTTGAGGCCTATTGATGCAGAGACTGGTGCTACACTGTTTATCTCCACTTGCATTCACTCGTGTGTATGAGACAGAGGAGCTAGGTAATCTGCAAAGTCTAAATCGTCTAGTTGCATCCAACCTGTCCACTGAATTCCATGCTTCACTTTAGATGTCGAAGTCCTCATAATCCAATCAATCACCAGAAGAAAAAGAAAGATGGAGAATAAGCAGCCTTGTTTGTCTCCTGTCTTCACTTGGAATCCATTTCTCAGCTTTCTTCCATACACGACTTTACAATGTAGCCCGTCATATAAATTCTGAATGATCTTAACGATTTTCTCAGGTATACAATAGTGTCGAAAAAGGTTCCATAATGTCCTTGTATCCACATTGTTAAATGTCTTCTCATAGCGAAGAAAGTCGATGTATGGTGACGAGTTCCATTTAATTGATTATTCAACGATGATCCGTAGTGTGCACAACTAATCCTTACGGAATACGACCTATTAATCTCGAAGCTGGATGTCTACTGAATCTTTAACTCGGTTCATCAATATTCTGTTGAAATCTTCTGCTAGTACCAGTAGTAGTATGATACCGCTTTATTGATTGAATCATGATTTCAATCAAAAACTTAACAATCTCCACAACACCTAAACTGATGATACTTCTTTAATCCGCATATTTGCTCAAATCTCCTTACTTTGGTGTGTTGATAAGATATCCTTCTTTCCAGACTATTGACACCTAATTCTCCTCTCAAATCTTTCTGAATAGAATAGGAAACAATATTTACAAATGCTTTTATTGTCTAACTTTAATGCTTTGGCTTATATATTGCCAAATCTTTATTACTTTCTCTACTTTAAATATATTGTTTGCTTTAATACAGAAAACAGCTGGTTTATATTTTGTTTCTATATAGAGATGAAATTACATTGAAAACAATTATTTATTTTTAGTCAAGTTATATATATAAAGTCACGCATATACAAATTAATACAAAGTAAACATGAAATTTGACTTAGTAAATAATTTACACATAAATTAAACTAGTATAAATCATCATACAGCATGAATAGAATAGGCCATTTTCTTTCCCATAAGTTCCTATTTCATAAGATAAACAAAATGATTTGGTTTATGTTATTTCTTTTTTAATACAAAATATATATTTATTAGATTATGGAGTTTTTTCTATTTTGAGGCAAGTCGTGTATAAAAGACAGCTGAGAGATGGATTCCAAGTGAAGACAGGAGACAGACAAAGCTGCTTATTCTCCATCTTTCTTTTTCTTCTGGTGATTGATTGGATTATGAGGACTTCGACATCTGAGGTGAAGCATGGAATTCAGTGGACAGGTTGGATGCAACTAGACGATTTAGACTTTGCAGATTACCTAGCTCCTCTGTCTCATACACACGAGTGAATGCAAGTGGAGATAAACAGTGTAGCACCAGTCTCTGCATCAATAGGCCTCAACATACATAAGGGAAAACTGAGATCCTGAAACACAACACAGAGAACACCAACTCAATCACAGTTGATGGAGAAACTCTGGAAGAAATGGAAACTTATACGTATTTGGGTAGCATCATTGATTGATCACTGGATGGTGATAGTACAGATCAAATCCTATCGACCGAAGAGCACCAGTTCCCTGAAAATTACAAGTACACCTTACTAACGAATGCCAAGTAGTACGAAACCTTAATCCAGGGTTTTCTATTGACTTCTTCTAACTAACATCTTAATGTTTAAATCTACATATAGAATGAAGGAATATAACATTGAATATTCTATAAAAAAAAACAGTAATATTTTGATTGCATACATAAATCTCTTCAACTTATCAAAAATGAAAAACAACACTTTCATATATACATGCTGGTAGAACTAGTTACAAATACATTTGTGTATATTAATAATAACATAACACAATAATAGGAATAACAGTAATGACATATTACTTGTCAAGTGTATAACTAAATTAATTATGACATGAATTAAGTAGTTTACACATATATAATAAGTAGTTAATATTATTTGTGTGTGTGTGTGCGTGTTTGACTTCATTTCTTTCTATGATGGTCTGAGGTCAGAACATGAATCAAATAAGTAATTTCATACATTTATATAATTCACAGATTATTATAAATGAAATAGTAGTTATAATTGAATCTACTGTTTTTGATGTTATACAAACCTTTGCTTAAAATGATTTCATTTTCATTGTTCTTTAATGTTATGTAATGAGTAATATGGATCATATATATGTTTATTGTTATTTATATGTATTTATGTGCATTAAATATATAGAGTTGAAACCAATATATGTTGGACTATATATCAATACGCTTACTAGCCTTCTTTCATCTTATATATATATATGTACATATGAACACATATTACTTATAAGCAAAGATGGATAGTGGTTAGCAGTGGAATGTAGGACGCGCATTTAATCCTATTCGGGACTCATCAGAGGAATGTACCTGCATCTCAAAGTTGATGTTCATTCTGAGACTTGAACCCAGTACCGTTTGCTTCAAACTCTATCCTGTTATCTACTTAACTACTGGGTCCTGATAACCATCTGCTTGTATTATATATACTTAAATCATTAAAACATATTTCAATGACATTTCAGATAAAATAGAAAATATTGTGAAAAACATAGAAAAAAAGAAAAGATTTGTTAACCATTATAGCACAAAAAGTTGTCATTTGACAATGAGCAAGTAGTGTAAGATTTAAGATCAAAGGATTGATTTATATTTATTAATATCAGAAGGGATTTTTGTGGATATTATAGTAATTTCAATGGTTGAGATCATGATTCAAGTGAAGCTAGTCTACTATGGAAAACGTGGAATCACTGGACGGTAGTTTCGTCCTATTGTGGGACTCCTCAGAAAATAATAAATAGAAAATAATAATATGATCATTTCGTAGGAAAAAAAATAGTTCTGACATATATATTTATTGAAGTATAATAACAAAATGAGTTTCTTTTATTTAGAAGCATTTTTATGGCATTTTGTAGGATTTGACTCCAACTGAATTGCATGCTGATTGTCATCGGAATATAGATGTCGGCTATCCTCGTATATAATCATCGACTTAAATCGCATTAGTGAATAACAGAATTAAATAAGTCTAATACGTGAATGGATTTTTGAATACATATATTTTGTATACTCATTGATGAGAACAGGAAATGAAAGCGATGAAGCAAATAGAAGAGAGAGAAGTGAAAGGAGGCACGGTGGAGAAGGCGTGTAAGCCAATTCGATTTAACCAAGCGTTAATCGATATTTATAGCCACACAAAAGCAAGTTACAGACATGTAATAAATAGGATAAGAAGTGTACACACATACGTTCATATAAAAATAGTCAAGGTTGATAAGTGATTATTTAACAAGATCAAAACATGACTGAAGTAAAATGAATAAATTGGACTGTACGGAGGCTAGAATAAGATATGTGGGTTTAATATAGTAACTGACACTACAGCATTCTAGGTAATTGCATGAACTTGGATGTATGTATGTGTTTGAAGGAAATTAAAAGCTATGTATCGGGTTTATTGAAATTACAACTACAGTTCTCTTATTGTTATCATAAAGTAGGGAATGTTTATGTCTTTTTGTTGACTAACGTATACTAGATAGGTTTTTATTACTTATAAATAGGATCAAATAGAGTTCAGTTTTGCTCATCTAGACATATTTCAGTTTCTGTTGTAAATTATAAAGTGCCTTGGATTAGTTTGTTATTCATTGTGTCTTTGAAGACTAGAGATTACTGTTAATTTGTTTGAAGGTATTCTGAATAAAACCAAACACTAGTCAAATACATATTTGGTAAAATCTCAATAATCATATCATCGCTAGTGTTTTTATTAGAGCTCGAACTCAGTAACCATTACTTCAACTAGACAAATAAGTCATGATACATACTTTCCATCTAATAGGCTTCCATTGTTGCTAGAACACAAGTGGAGACAATCAAATGTATTTAAATGCAAAATTACAAAATCTCTTAATAAATCCTGAGAATCATAGAGTAAGAAGTATTAGCTCCTTTTTAACAACTTATCACTTATTCATCTATGATATAAGTCGATTGTTGTCTACAGTTGTTTCGAGTTAGATCATCATCATCATCATCATCATCATCATCATCGTACACTTCTTGAAATCACTACATACTTTGCATTATATATTTACAAATGAAAAACCAATCAGTCAGTGAGCTACAACGTAGGACCAGGCACATATATGCATCCGTCCAAGTTACCATACCTCGTTGGTACATCAAGTTGAAAACCGGATTCATAGAAGCAGTTAACTCAATGGTGTAATTTATAAAAGAAAGATTGCATATAAGGACATAGTACAGGAAGAAAAAATTAGTTGGTAGAAGGATAGATATGAAGCTATTTTACTCTCATATTTTAAAGGAAGATAGAGTGTGTATACATCTACGCCATCATGTCCAATTCTGACCCATATCACACAGAGCCTTCAACTATTGATTACGATAGTCACGCGAACCCTTATCAATTAGTCTAAATCTATTAACATGACTCAGACTAGAAGTTAGTAACTTCATGGACTGATGCCACGATTTGGTTTGGCCACCCCTAACCAGTAAAATGAATAAATGTACCTTGTAAAGAAACAACAACAAAAAAAGAAAGCCAATAGCTTTGAATAGAATAGTTTTAAGAACCAATATAATAATAATAACTACTTATTTGACTACTTATTTGTCATTATAAAATGAATAATAATTCAGATCATTTTGACAATTTGACATAATGAAAATCATAGCGGAATAAGCAAAAAATCACTTTTATTTTTTTATTTACAAAAAAAGTTATTTTGACAGTTTATATTTACTTCACGTGAGTATTTTATCCATAGTAAATAGTTTTGACAGTAGTTTATAACTTTAGATAATAGACATCATTTGACAATTTGAACTGTAAATATTTTAGTATTTTAAATAGAATAATAATGAATAAAGTTCAGGGTGGTAGTTAGTAATGGAATTCAGGACATACAATTCATCCTAAGATGTAATTTTGCATCTCAGAGTTGTTGTTCACTTCAGGTGAGATTCGAACTCATTACTGTTCGATTTAAATGTCATCACATTATCCACTTGGCTGTTGAGTTCAGATAGCTATTAGCTTGTGTAGTAGAGTGAAGTTTTAATTGATTTTGGCATTGTTTTTTTTTAGATCTTCTCATTGGTGTTTAGAACTGCAATCGATTGTTCAAATTAGGATGAAATGTGTATCTTGGATTCCACTGCTAGTCACTATTCATTTAAGCTTATAATGCTTGTGACTGAAGTCAATATATGAGGCAATCCGAACAGGATGTACATATGCCAATAAGAGACTGACCAATCCCAGTTCTAAATATCAATGGGAATATTCAAATAAACAATACAAAAAGAAATATGATGGTTAGTATCTTCGTAATTGAATTTTCAAATATGTTTCTATAAGCTGCTATGAGTATACACCATATCTGTACTTGATACATTTTGCCTAACTTGCTTATGAATATTGTGATGTATATATATAGATCACTAACCTTTTATAAACGATGAAGTGTTTAATCGACAGATATTATTCTGATATAAATAATCTGTAAGTAACAGTCAGGTTTACCCATAGAAAATTTCGTCCTTCATGAATACTGAACAATCTTTTCTCAGTACTAGAAAAATATGTAATTTATAAACTTCCAAGTTGACACAGTTTAAAGAGGACTGTTTTCCTTACAAGCAAAATGTATATCAGATGATCATGATGTTTTTTTACATCTGTTCAATTCAATTACCGTTGAATAGCGATGAAGATGTTTGATTTGACGAACTTAGTATCAGGAAAATGTAGTAGTTAGGATTTTGAACTAAAGCATATGTATAAAAACATGGTGAGACTATAATCTATGGACGACCTTTGAACAACGCTACGGTGACCTTGAGAATGTCCACCTACCTACTAGAGCTAAATGAGGGTTATAAAACAGTTTGAAGAATAAGGATTATAATTTACAGTTGATGGTTAGTGTCGGGAATTAGATTGAGGGTTTTCACCACGAACTGACGCTATTTAAACAAATGAGTGAATGAATTTCGCGCCAAAATCTGAGACCTGATATGTTGAATGGGATTGGCTCGTCCATAAATTCTATTCTCGCCAAAAACATCACTACTCTTTGTACAAGCACTACATTATAAACATTATTGCCCAACTAAATCATTACTTGCTAAGAAACAATGTTATCTTAAGAAATTGCTTCTTGTTCACAAGTAAAATTGATTAAGATGTAAAACGAATATTCTTAGACAGCTGGACAATGAAAATCCATGGCACAAATGTGTATTGATTCAATTATCAAAATTCAAATAAACACAGTAAACGAATAAGGGTCAGAGACAAAGCAAAGGAGTGCAAATACTAATACTAATGGTTGCTGTAGAGAACAACTGAATGAAATATGAAATGAATGATGCAGAATAATCCAATTTTACAGGTTGATCTATAAAAAAAAGATTTAAGATTGGATACATTCTCGTTCTTTTCAATTGTTTGCCATGAAGTGTTTGATCGGTGATTACAGTTTCTTTCGTCGAGATGAGCATGAACTTATGAAAAAAGATAGTTATCTCTGAACAGTCGTTTATTCAAGTCAATAATCTGCTTCAAAATCATTTTGAGATTACACTCCTCTACTTATAAACTAGAATGTTGAAACTACAGTAACTTCAATTCACCATTTGACTGAAGTTTTTCGAAAATGTTTCATTGATTAGAAAAAGTTTTTCTATAAAAATAAAAAGTTTGCCGATAGATATCGGTTTTATTAAAATATTAAAAAAAGTGGTTTCAGTTATGTTTTGTTGAGTAAACTTAATGTAATGAACATTAAGAAAAAAACCCAGAGTGGATAATATAGAAGGGGTTCAATATGATCTAAATAAAGGAATCACTGCTAGTCAGTATCTAAATCTCTTTTTGGATCGTACTTATCTTTAAAGAACACCTTTAAGTATTTCGTTTTAGTATTTGAAATATATAGAAAATAAACTTGAGATTTTATGGCTTTGCTTTAGTAATTTTAATAGTTGAATTCATGAGTCTGTTTAAGCTAGATCATCATTGAAAAACTGAAAGCACTGCATGGTCTTCTCATCCTAGGATGAGAATCCTCAACAGTGTACATCCACAATCCCACACTCAACACATTCAGTCTCACGTGCGAACATTTAAACTTTAGACAACTGAGCCGATATCCAACGGTGTTAATGTCTAACTTCATCCAATCCACGAAATTTAGCGACCATCTTCGATTATACTGAGGTAGATACCTGTCTCTACTCAACACCGATTGAACTCTACTGGTCACAGCTTCTCACTGGAACTCTAGGAGGCCCATCCTAAAGTTAGTCGTTAGTTAGCACATTGATGATTATTAGCTGTATGGGGGTTTTTGGAGATTGTAACTTTCGAATGGTTACCATACAAGTGTTGTCGTTAACCATTCTATCATTGAATTTGTACTCTACCATAATGGATGAGTATACCATAGTTCGTTTTTTATAATTCATTATTATATTCATGAAGATCATGAAAAATAGAAAAATGTCCTCCAGAATCCATTAATTACATAACAATTGTGTATTTGTCAGCAATAGACAATAGAAAAGATTTCTAGTTCTACTCTAAGTTGAATAAAGTCTTAAACGATGAACCATTGAGTATGAACGCGGTAGCTCAATGATATCATACTTAATTCAATATCTTAATGCTCTTTAGTTTGATCTAATACGTAATTGGTAAATGAAAATGTTGCAGTTTTAAAGTTATATGAAATAGTTTACCGAAACTTCAAAGTATCATTTCGTGAGTAAAAATATTTACATAACCAAACATCTATTAACAGATCTTTATATAAAATGCTGAATTACATATCATCATAAGTTACTTAACATCAAGTCCATAGATACTAGTACGCATTACTGATCAATTAATTTCAGATACTTTTCTGAAGATAGCGTTTTTGTAGCGAGTTCGTTTTCTACGGGATGAGTTCGTTAACTTCATGTCCAACCCTCCTCCTTTATTCGGGCTTGAGACCGGAAGAAGTTCCAGGCTCCAGGCGAATTTTTCTGAAGAAATATTGTAATTTTATCAATTATGATAACTTTATTAAGTACTCATCAAATTCAACAAATTAATGGAACAAATCTACTTAAATCAAGAAGAAGATCATCAATAAGCTTTTTTCTTTTTTTCAGTTTAGAAAAATTATTTACTATCGGTTTTTTATGATATATTGGATGCATGATCTTTTGTAATATACTTATTCTTTCTTATTGAAAAGGTGAATAAACTAAATAGAAGGTAGTTTGTTTGAATAGTAAAAGAATGTAATTTAATAGCTGAATTCATGAGTCAATTGAAGCCACACCACCATAGAAAGCCTGGAAGAATTGGACGGTCAGTGCAGTTCAACCGGGTCTGTTGTGAGATAGCAACTCACTGATGACAATGGTGGACGGTGGCGCAACTTCTTGGATTGGTTAAAGTTAGGACACTAACACCGTTGGATGTCGGCTCAGTGGTATAGAGGTTAAATGTTCGCGCGTGAGACTGAAGGTGGTGAGTTCTAGTCTCCTTGGTGTGAGATTGTTGATCTACACTGTTGAAGATTTTCATACTAGGACGAGATGGTCATGCAGTGCTTCCAGGTTTTCAATGGTGATCTGGCTTTGACTGACTCATGAATTCAACTATTAAAAATAACTACAATCTCCACGAAGCTCCATTCTATTAATAAGAAAATTGTCAATTTATGGTTGTTCATAAATTTACTGAATATTGATTGATATTGCTCAACATTCAATTTATTTGAGTAACGTATTTTTCATCATGAGTTAACATGGGTTTAGGAAATCGCAATGATTCAGACTGTGCTGTATGTCTGCAGTTCATGCTTGATGTAAACGACTGTGACGATATGTTTCCATATTGTTATTATTATTATTATTACTATTATTATCATTAGTGGCTTTTTTCAGCATTCTCAGAACAAAGTATTTGAACAAGTTTCTGTTTCTTACTTCTTGGTCGATCCGGACAATAAATATTGAGTGGTTGCCAGCTAGAAGCTAGCAGTCCACGAATCGACATCTGGATAATACACATTCCTTTTAGATGTATATTTCCAGCAACCACAATATCTCTGATTGTATTTTTTTATAACTTGTACAGTGGAAGGTCGTAAACGTTTCACAAACGCACCTGAATAGGTTATGAGACTAATAGACATAATGATGTATTAAAACAAAGAAGAAAATAGATAACTTGTTGAAATATTCAGATGACAGAAACAAGTAGCCTAGACATTCAAACAGGCCACCTTGTGAAATATTTATGTACAATACACAATTATCCTCACTATGCTAGAAGTTTTCATTTTACCTATGCCTGCTTGAATATCTAGGCTACCTGTTCGTACCATCTAGATATCTGGGTTTTTTAACACATGATTATGTCTATTAATTGCATCAGCTATTCAGGTGCGTTTATGAAATGTTTACAACCTTCCACTGTGTAAGCTATAAAAAAGTACAATCAGAAACATCGTGAATGCTTGCAATATACCTCGAAAAGAATGTACACTATTCAGATATCGATTCGTGGACTTCTAGCTTCTGGCTGGCAACCACTTAGTTTTTGTCATCAAGATCGATCAAGAAGTAAGAAATGGAAACTTATTAAAATACTCTTTACCAAATATATACTATTGAATAAAGTCATCAATAATAATAAATAAATAAATAAACCGAAAGTATACAAAGAATGAAAGTATGTTTTTTTCTTTTCTTTTCATAACTCTTAGCTTACATTATTTATTATTACCATTTAAATTTGAAATATTCCCATATTGTGAATTTAGAACAACATATATAAGCGAACAATATTGTTTTCGATTAGATCCTCATCAGGCTTTACTCTAATATACAGTAATATTTATATGCATATACGATATTATTAAACCAATCAAGGTAGTTTGTAAGTCAATGATAACAATGAAAACGATTACATAATAAGTAAAATGTGAAAAGTACAAATTGATGGTGTGACAACAGGTGCATTAGTTTTTGATAAGCAATAATAATAAAGGTTCAAATCAATGTTACATAATCGGAAATAGGTCAATGATTAGAAAAATATAGAAATTGAGATAACAATTATAAAATTATAAGATGACGTAATAAGAAATGTTCAGATAATTGGACCATGAAACGTATAGTTGAGAGAAAATAAAGTGGTAGGAGGGTGTGAAGAAGAATAATAAACGAAGAGAATAAATAAATAAATAAATACATTCATTTATTACTTAAGGCCAAGGGAGTTACAAATTTCTTCTGAACACAAAGACTTGGGTTGTTGGCTCGGATCCATATAGCTTCTGCTATGTGTAAGAGACGAGATCGAACACCATAAGGAAAACTAGTGGGAATCCGATAAATAACTTTGAACGACTTGTTTCTGTCCACTATATGACCGCTATCGATCAAGTGTGATAGAACCGAGCTGCGTATTGTTTTGACGTAACCTTTTCCTAACCACGAAGGGAGGTGTTCACTAACTCGTTGGTTCAGTTGCCTGGTAGTGCGCCCAATATAGCTTTCTCCACAGGAGCAGCTGAATTCATAGATACACATAGAAGTGGCATAACCAGGTAACTTATCCTTTAATCGCGGAATCACCATCGATCGGGTCGAATACGATAGGCAGAGGTTGGCAGCATTAAACGTTCTCTTTACTGATCTAGTCAATCTATCACGTAATACATCGCCACCCAAATCACCATTGAATTGCAGTTACAAGAAAAGAGGTTTCTTATTAGCCGTCAAGGTCACTATTTTCCTGTTTTGTACGCGCAAATGTTTCTTCAGGAAACCTTGATTGGTTTAATAATTTCTTATATGCATATAAATATTACTGTATATTAGAGTAAAGCCTGATGAGGATCTAATCGAAAACAATATTGTTCGCTTATATATGTTATTACCATTTACAAGTTTATTCAGTCTGTTATTATGACCTTTGTGTTTGTCGCTTTTCTTCATCTGTCAATTGAACTATTATCTGACCCATAAATTATTTTCTTCCTTACCCCTTTATTAGTACGTAATCTCACTTGTTATTTATTCTCGAATCCATTTTTTGTGATGCACTCTTTTCTATCCTCCTATAGATATATATTTTCCATATAACTATATATACGAATGTACAGCTTAAGTAAATGATTAAGTAATTTATAGGTCCTGGGTTCGAATCTTGCAAGGGGCGGGATCGTGGATGAGTTTAGTGCTTCCAGGTTTTCCACGGTGGTCTAGCTTCAATTGACTGATGATTTCAACTACTGAAATCAATAAAGTCTCCACAAAACCACTTCTGGTAAATGATTTCGTCGAAAAGAAAATTTTCTTCGCTGAATTCTCTTTTTCTTATTCAATGACACTATGATTTATTTTAATTACTAGAATAGTTTACTTATTGTGAACGAATCATTACTTATCAATGAGAATTCATTCTATTTCAAAACTTTATGAAAGATTTATAGTTTGACATACTGAAAGAAATTTTTAGGTTATAAAGCGAGAGCTTCACTCCTAGATCACTGAACTAGTAATGTATAGTCTTTATTTTCTATTTTAACCAGTTCGTACTAATATGTGACTATTATCCGTTTCTGTTGGTGATATCTAACTCACACATGATAATTCTGAAAAGTAATGGGTGTTTTAAAAGGGCTTTCCAACTATAATCAATCTATTATGTGAACTACAAAGAAGAATATTTACTATAAATAATTTGAATGACTGAATCCTGATTCAAACTGATAACTGACATTTTAATCAGAAGTCGAAATTTCCCATTCAACTAAGTAAATCAATTTAGGTTAAGTGAGTTAAATGATGAAATGGCCGTTCAGTGCTTCCGTGTATTCAATGGTAGTCTAACACTAATTGGTTCATGATCTCAATCAAATACGTAATAATCTCCACAACCCCCACACATTGATATTTCCCTAAACTTTCTATTTCGAGTTTTCTGGATCTGAGATTTAACCAAAAAAAGTTTGATTATTAAGAATCTTTCTCAAACTTTTTAAAAATAATTATTAAAGGATTCCATAAATGGACACATGTTTATGTAAACAGAGCATCAGGAAAACACGATGTTTTTAAACACTAATATATTTTTTTAAAAATTTCCCAAAATAATGGAAATTCCCGGCGAGACTATAATTTATGAATGACCTTTGAA